>NC_136491.1:20400947-20445947 GCF_053919585.1 Euprymna scolopes
AAAATTTGACAAAATAAGTTTTAACGTATTTTCCTAGTAAAAAGTTAAAAGACATTTTTTTCATGTAATCAAACTTACGACAAGCATTCTCTTCTTGGATCAAGTTCTGGAATTAGTACTGAGTTCAAAATGTACAGATAACGACATACAGTGACCTTTAAAGAAATAAAGTAATTCCATTTAATTGTAGTACAAGAAACAAAAACAGTTGAATGCCTTCTCACATCTCTATTTAATGTAATTAACTATTACCTGTAATTATATTCATGCAGATAGTCTACATGATTTATACTTGCGTAATATTTGTGTAAAAGTTTATAGTCAACGCAAAACTCTTTCCATATATACTTATGTATGCATATATCTTTTTATTTAAAAAATTTTGCCTACCGAACTCCTCTGCCAGTTTTTGGTCTACAGACATGAAACTTCATATATAAGGTATTTGAGCCCATGCGAAACTTTATATATAGGTTTTAGTCAGGGAAAATCGGCGCGAAAGTGTGAAAATTATAAAAAAATGACATTTTCCAGGTGAAGGTCGAACGACGCCATTACGAATATGTATGCATAACGTAGTAGCTATAGGTTAATGTTTTGATTTTTTTTAGCTTTGCAGAAAACATGTTTTCATGGCTCAGTTATTAACGGCAGGGGAAAATAAATCGTAAGCTAAGCGTTTGGGTTTCGATTCTCAATGGCGGATTATGTTTGAATGAGAAATTTATAATTTTAAACGTTAAAGATCACCCAAAACATACTAAATGTTAGGAGTGAAATAGCAAACAACTGTATACACAGAATAAACTTTACCTCAGAATAATAACATACAAGAAAATAAATAAATAAAATAATTATTAAATAAAAAAACGACACTAATCTAACGCCTGAACTAAAAAGAATAAAAAGTATTCAAACTGCGCACCTGTTAAAACAAATTCAACACATTTACAAGAACAAAGGAAGAGGAAGTAAAAGTAAATCAAAGTTTTTTTTCTGAGAGTAGCCTGGCCATTGGCTAATGGAAATATTAACTTGTGGAATTTGATGAGTAAAGTTAACTAAACTAAACACCACGTTTTTAAAATTTTGTAGATGAGGATTGGTTATTCATATTATTTGGATTCTTCAGACTACTGTTCCCATCTTGAGTGTTATTTTCACAATGTATCGGTCGTTGTAACCTCCAACCTTCTTCAGGTGTATCTTATCAAACTTGGTTATCTATCTGTCAAACTCGGGAATCTGCATGGAGTTTCAAACGAGACCATTTACTTCAAAGGGGTAGCATACTTCTTGTTCTGTCAGCCATTACTGGATAGAGGTTCTAAGTAATTCGCAATCATATTTTTTAGAACGACTCGTGATGCGGTGGTTAGAGTGCGTAGAACAATTCAATTGTGAAGTGATATGCTCCTGAAGTTTGAAGGTTCAATACTCAGTGTCGGCGATTGAAAATTACAATTCACACTGGTTATATTTTTTTTTTAATTACAATATCAACATATTTCTGTGAAGAAATTTGATTTTGATTTGTATAATTACAAATGTCCCCATTTACTCTGTTTACTTTTTACAAAGATTTTCTATTTTTTATGTTACATAGATTTGTTATTGGATTGAAAAAAAAACGATTAAAAAAAAGCAGATTAAAAAAAAAAACAGATTAAAAAAACAGATTTTAAAAAACAAAAAAACAAGGTCATTTGTAAAATTTATTCTGAACATTTTTGTTATTAATTCGCAATTGTATTTTAAGTGTCGCCCGCACTGGAGATTGAAACTTCAACCTCCAAATGAGTGTAACTTACAACTGAATTTTACCAAGTATTTTATCCACTATGCCACACATCCTTGTTAGGGCCACCTAAAATACAATAGCGAATTGTTTAGGACTTCTAACCAGTCATGGCTGACAGAACGAGAGCATGCTACACCTGTGGATTAAATAAAGAGTTCCGTTCAAAATTCCGTGCACATTCCCGAGTTTGACAGAAAGATTCCCGAGTCTGACAAGAAAGACGTGCAGAAAGTTGATTACATCGACCGAAACATTGTTAAAATAACACTCAAGATAAGAATCCGAAGAATCTAAATAATGCAAATATTTAATTCTCACCTCAAAAATTCAGAAACACCACAATAGCGGCTAGTTGGAAATAATTGAATACGCTTTTTTTTTCTCTGCAGGTTACATCGAAGATGGTTTGTTCATTATGGATCCTCCAAAACTCTTGCGGAACTATAAGAAATCTATTTATTTCAGACTGGATCTTTTGAGCATATTTCCCACTGACCTATTATACTTTGTGTTCGGATTTGGTAGTTCTATGGTGAGAGTTAACCGATTGCTGCGAGTCAATAGTATATTACATTTATTCACCATGCTGGAGACACGGACGTCATTCCCAAATTTGATGCGAATAATCAAGCTTCTCGTTTGCGTCATCCTCATCTTGCACTGGAACGCATGCATCTACTTCCTCATTAGTAGAGCATTAGGTCTCGGTTCGGACGACTGGGTCTATCCAAACGATATGGTCGAGTTTAATCTCCTTCCCGACGACCACATCTACCATAAAACCCTCCACGAATATGTCGTGACGTTGTGGTGGTCAGTGTTGACTCTGACCACTATCGCTGACACTGAACACCCAGAGACTACAAGTGCTTTCATGTATGTCATCGCCTGCTCCCTGATTGGTGTTCTCCTGCTAGCCTCGGTCTCAGGTAAATATGGGGCGATGATCAACAACGCTTACATGGCTCGCGACGAGTTCCGTCAGCAGATGGATGACGTAAAACATTATATGCAGTCACGCATGGTGGGCAAGGAGTTGCAGACTCGGGTAATCAACTGGTTCAATTACACATGGCAGACCTGTGGGACACTGGATGAGACACGGGCACTATACTGCCTGCCATACAATTTGCAAAGCGAAATCGCCATGCAGGTTCACCTGGACACACTGAAAAGTGTTCGCCTGTTTCAGGATTGTGAACCAGGACTTTTAAACGATCTTGTCCTGAAACTTCAACCTCAAGTCTTCAGCCCGGGTGATTTCGTTTGTCGCAAAGGTAAGCTAAAATATATCTATGTCTGAAGGTTTATCCCTCCCTATATATATATATATATATATATATATATATATATATATATATATATATATATATATATATATATATAAAATTAACTCATTTTTCCCCTCTGATTTTGACCTTAATAGAATTGAAAATCAAGACATTTCATGCAAATGTAATATGCAGAAACTGCAGCACATTATCTAAGGCCTATTACCTCTACACTTCCTCGATAATCGTGGATTCCTATATTTTTTCTGGTGAGCGTTCACAGCCCAAATCGGTTAGAATGAATGGAAGTTGTAAAATCTTTTCTCTCTAATAAATTCCTCCTACCCCCATTACCACTTACACCGTTGTGGATCCGTTCACAAGGGACAGTACGAAGAAACACTGGTTTGGGTTCGTATTGCTTAAAAAAAATGGAATGGCATTTTAATGTTCCTTTTCGTTCTATGTTTTCTACTGGGTGGAACGCCCCATTGGATTTAAGCGAATCGAAGGTTTATTTATGCCATTTTTTTATTTTGCTTTATTTCGTTTTGTATTTGACTAAAAAACACTCGAAGGGAATTTCGTTTTATTTCGTTTTGTAGTTGATTAAAAAAACTGGAATGGACTGGGTGAAACGCACCATTGGATTTAAGCGAATCAAAGGGTTATTTATGCCATTTTTTTCCGCTTTTCGCTGTGTTTTTTTTTCCGAATACGTTCATCATCTTTTTCCCTGATTTATGCTTTCTTTTTTTCCGATTTCTTTTTTAAAGAAGTTTTCCGTTTGTTCACTGGGTTTTTTTTTTGCCGATTTTTTACAGAAGTTTAACATCGTTTTTATTTTTATTTTGATATTTAAACAGGGTTATTTCTTCGCTTATTCTTTACTTTACCCCCCCCCCCCGCCTTACGCACACACCTCCAGACAACCGGGCAACACCAGGTACCCCCGCTAGTTGAATATAAAAAAGAAAACAACGGCCAGTTGTGAAAGGTACTCGTTTAAGAAATTTGACAGTGTGTAGATGAACTGTAGATGAACTGTAATATTGACAGTGTGTAGATGACCTGTAATATTGTTGGGGCTTCTGTATGACATGGAGGGTTGTATATACGATGTGTTGATTAACGTGTATATATATTTGATCGTCTACATATGAATGTGCCTATTTGATCGTCTAGTGATTGTTTAAACAAGACATATAACAATTAAAACATGAATTGGATCGGACACTACTTAACTATAAAAACAATGTTAGAAATTAATGCATTTAGCCTGATTTATCTTGCAAATGAAACGAGTTTCTACGTAGCTTGTCATAAGTTTATTTTACAATATGTCTGTCAAAACATCGTTTATTCATTACCCACACAACAGCAGCCGTAATAGGGTAACGGTGAGAAGCCTTGACTGTCATTTAGGCGGTCGGTTTTCGATCCTGGTTTGAGGCAGTTGCACTGATGAGCTGTGAAACAGCGAAACAGTACTGTATGTGGATGACTATATATATATATATATATATATAATTATTTTTTTTACTATAATAATTAAATACCTACAGACACTAGTGTTTCATCCTTTCGGGATTCTTCAGTGCAGGGTGTCACGATTACTACCAGTCGAACGATTCGAACCCCGCGGCACGAGACATCTCTGGCTCGATTAGCGGAGGCCATATCCATTCGGCTACTATTAACCGTGTGAAATAGCGTTGAATTAGGTTAATTGCCATTTATTTTCATAAATTACTACTTATCTCTGTTTGTGTATTGAGCATTCCTGAAAAAAAATGCTGAAACTGGATGCATAAAGCATATTTCTTTAACACTTTATGCATGAAATAATTATGACAGAAGGATCGCCTTAATTTAGATGATTATAATAATTTGAATGTAAATGTTTTATTGTGGTATAAAAAGAAATTGCCCCCCCCCCTTTTTTAATGCTTGATTTTGTTCAAGAAACATAACTCTCGTGTAGTGGGGTTCTGTATAATATAGGAGAGTTGTACATATGTGTATTTATTGACGTGTATATGTATTTGCTCGTCTAGATATGAATGTGTTTATTGATCATCTAGTGATTGTTTAAACAATACATATAACAATTATAACATTAAGGCACAAATTACAATATCTGGAGTTTTACATTGGGCAATGGGAAAACATACCTGGTCCATCTGGGTTAATCTTAATTTGACGGATCCTCAGAAAAGCTGCAAAAAATGATTCGTATGACCCGAAGCCTTGGTGGTATTTACAGCAGCTTTATTTTGGATGTTTCCACAATTGGAAAGTTATAACACTGGTCCTAGCTTTTTACGATCAACATTTCCCTCTACTTGGAGCCATCTTTCTTCCTTTGACTACTGACCGTGTCTGCTAACTCTGACTCACAACTAGTAGGGGATGCCCTTTCTTTCTTCCCTGCAACCTCTTTCTCAATGAAGAGATGTTACGAGTCTGCCTCTGCTTTATCGTTATTTTCATGGCAAGTGCTCGTCTGAGCTCCAATCTATGGTCCCCCCTCGCCAACCTGTGCTTAAACCTAAATGGACAAAGTTTCTTTCTTAGAAGTGTACGCTTGTGGAACAGTCTCCCGTTTGCGTACTTTCCAGCTGACTACAATATGGTTGTCTTCAAGTCCAACATAAACAAGTTCTTGATGAGCCGTTCCACTTAAGTTAACAAATTTACCAAATTTCCATCACTAATGACTACTATATTGTCCAATTGACTACTGTACACTCTTTAACCCTTATCCTCGAGTGGCTTCTGGGTCTTGATAAGTGGTGATGCCTATGTAAAAAAACAAAAACAAATTATTTACTGATGACATATTTAACTGTGATTTTCATTCATCCTGTACTCGATTACCTTTGAAAATGAACTTTTTAAAGGTATTTTTTCCCATTGATCTTTTTTTTATTAATGTGTATTTTTTATACATCATCACAGCTTACATCACAAATTAAATCGTCAAGAGTTTTCTTAAATGCCCTAAAGAAAAAAAAACTACATTAAATAAGTGTTGGAAATTAACTAATTTTAAAACGAGATTTTAATTATTAGACAAAGTCTCGGTGTTCGTTTCTTAAAATTTTTTCTTAAACAAAAAATCCCAGGGAACAACGCACCCTTCATAATAAAATACAGTTTGTTCATCTTGCGTTAAATAAAGTCTATCCTTATATTTAAGTTATTATTTACATAAAGACTGCACTTACTGCCTTAAACAGCAACAAACGGTTTGAAACAGCTCGCCACTATCCATCACTGCATACCACTGCCCAATAGTGACAGTAATCTCCTGAAATTCACTATCAGTCACCGTCTTGACTGCCAGTATCCAGCAAAGCCCACCACTAGGTGACACTACTATACAACGGTTAACAGTGCATGAATATCAAAGACAGGATATTTCATGCCAAAGCAGTCAAATGTGGCTCAACACTGGTCATGGTCAATAGTGACTGACAATGTACAAACACAAGTAACTGCCTAAAAATGCCAATGACCACCAGTGCTCGCCATTGAAGACACAAAATTTCATTTAAAAGCAGTCCAATGGAGGCTGATACTGGTCATGGTCGACAGTGAACGCCATGAACAGACCCTAACAGTTGGATTAGGAAGCCAGTGTCCACCAGTAAACGCAAGCAAATGCAAGCAATTCCTTCAAACAGCACTAATCACCAGTGATCATCACTGCTTACCACAGACAGTCAATGGATGCCAGTGCCCAACAATGCCTGAAAGTTGAAAACACGCGATTTCAGTTTGCAGCAGTCAATATAGGTTTATATTGATCATGGTTGCCACAAACTGCCAGTTGCAAAGGTAGCCAGTACCCACCAGCAATCTACTCTAGCCAATACTACTTGCCAGTTACTCCAGTGCTGACACTAGCATTCAGTGGCTTCTGCTAATTGCCACTGCCAGACAATGCCCAACTGTGAAAGCAACATGATTTCATTTGGGACACAGATGCCAGTGCCTGCTGTTTTCCAGGGCTGACAACAGGAATTTAATTTAATTATGGGGACGGGGGGGGGGTCTTCATCGAAGCTGTCCTAACTTCCAACAGGCAACACCAATACACAGACTCTGCTAGTATATAAATATATGTTAATTTTTGGCATAAACTTCCAATGGGCAATGTCGGTACATGGGTCCTGCTAGTATAAAAAAAGTAGTTATAGTTTTATAAGAATTTGATTGCAAACAAACAATGGCATAATTAAATAATAAAAAAAATCTTTAAAACAACAAAACGAAATAAAAATTCAAAAAATAAGAAGATCTATGGAGCAATACCGGATATGAACAGCTAGTTCAGTAATAAAGTTGGTCTGATATTTTTCATCTGATAAGGCTCAATAAATAGTAGCATTATTATTACTGATGAGCAAAAATAATACATAAGTTATTTGGTGGTATAGACTTCTAACGGGCAATGCTGGTACACGGGTCCTGCTAGTATATATATATATATATATATATATATATATATATATATATATATATATATATATATATATATATATATAAGCTATTTGGTGGCATATACTGGCAATGCCTATGTTTCGACCTACTGGTTTCGTGTTGGCATCATTAGTATAAATGAAATAACATACGTATGGTTAGAGATACATGTAGAAACGTCCAGTAATCGTTAGCAAAATGAAAGCAATACTCATGCTATAGCGCAGAAAGTGCAGAAATAAAAATTGAAAAGTAAAAAGATCTACGGGGCAGTGCTGGGCATGAATAGCTAGTTCAGTAATGAAGTTGGTCTGATATTTTTCATCTGATAAGGCTCAATTATTATTTTATTATTATCAATTGTTATCAATTATTATTAGTAGTAATAATAGTATTATTATTATTATTATTATTAGTAGTAGTAGTAGTAGTAGTAGTAGTAGTTAAATATATCTTGGCAAAATCATCCCACGAAGCAGTAACTTTATGGCAACCTACCTGCCATATCTAATACCATCAGGGAGAGACACCTACGATTTGCCGGTCACTGTCTGAGGAGCAAGCATGAATTGGTGAGTGATGTATTGCTATGTACTCCACGACACGGACGCACAAGCAAAGGACGACCTAAATCCACATACATCCAGCAAATAGCACACAACGCCAACTGTGAACCTGAAGATCTGAGGCAGCTGATGGAAGACAGGAAACTCTGGAGAGGAAGAGTCACATTGGTCCGGGCAAGGAGCCCGTCATGATGATGATGATGATGATGATGATGATGATGATGATGATGATGATTAGTAGTAGTAGTAGTAGTAGTAGTATAATAGTAGTAGTAGTAGTAGTAGTAGTAGTAGTAGTAGTACACCCGGACTTGAACAGAGGATCATTCGATCTGTAGTCGAATGCTCTACCATTGAGTTATATCTCAGAAAACAATAATTCTGTTTTTTAAGAAGAAATGATTTGCTGAGATGTTATTATCTCCCTTAACCGGTGTAACGTGAAATATTCCCCAGTATAAATTCTTCTTTTTTATCTATAAGAAAGAAAAACTATTTTTTAGGATCGGATGTTTTCGATTTTCAAAACTTATCAGATGAATTTCTGTACAAAACATATCTAAGAACACTACCAGACATATAAATTACCTTTGCGTGAAATTTGATAAAGGTAGGCTCAGCTGTTTCGGAACCTATGAGGAAGAAACTCTCCCACACACACACACACACACACACACACACAAAGTGACTTTTACATCAATGTCGAGAGTTGGGAGGAACAAGCCAAAGAAAGGAGTGGTTGGCGGAACAGTCTCCACAAAGGAAAGAAAGAAATAGAGAGGACGATTGGAGAAGCCTTAGAGTTGAGACACTATAGACGACACAACCCTGGCACCCACATATGCAGTGCCTGTGACCGGATGTTTCACACAGAAAGAGGACTATGCCAACACGAAAGGATAAAGCACTGAGGCCCCGACTAGTCATTGTCAAGACTGACGGACTGCATCATGATGATGTCCTCATTTTTACATTGGAGATGACGACGACGACGACGACGACCCAATAGAAGAGATTTTATCATCACCACAAGTAACAGAAAATTAAGTTTTACGCAACAAAAAAGCAATTTAAATAATCGGTTTTGGAATCGAAAAATACACTCAGATTTGTTTTTTTTTCCATCCCAATATCGATTCCGATTCCAATTTCGATTCTGATTAATCGTCCCAATACATAGACATATAATGTTTCATGGCTTTATTGTCTTCTTTCAGGTGACGTCGGCAGAGAGATGTACATAGTGAAATTAGGAAAGATTGAAGTCGTTTCCGAAGATTTGACGAGAGTATTTAAAGTATTTGGTAAGGGCGAAAGCTTTGGTGATCTGAGTATGTTGACAATTCCCGGCAACAAATACGGCAACAAGAGATCCGCCAACGTCCGCAGTGTCGGCTTCACTGAACTCTTCTCTCTATCAAAGAATGACCTGCTGCGTGCGTTGGAATCCTATCCAGAAGCAAAGTCGATGCTGATCGAGAAAGCAAGCGAGATTCTTCGTAAAGATGGGGCCATTGACGAAGAGTTGGCAAAGTCGGTCGCTATGGAAAGCTCAGAAGCGAAAATAGCCGCCTCGTTGGAAATACTGAACACACTAGTGTCGGAGGTTGAAAAGAACCAGCAAGATCATGAGGCGATGGAGGAGAGGCTCAACAAAAGTATGAACGATGTCCTAGAAATGTTAGAAGATATGAAGAATAAAATTTGACAAACAGATTCTGATGTTTCTGAATTTTTGAGATGAGGATTGGTTATTCATATTATTTGGATCCGTCGAACTACTGCTCTCATCTTGAGTGTAATTTTTCACAACGTTTCGGTCGATGTAACCTCTGACCTTCTTCAGGTGTATTTTATCGAACTTGGGAATGTTTCTGTCGAACTCGGGAATTTGGACAGAATTTAGAGCAAAACTGTTTATTTACTTCACAGGGGCAGCATGCTCTTGTTCCGTCAGCCATGACTGGATAGATGTCCTAAGTAATTCGCAATTGTAGTTTTCGGTCGCCCACACTGAGGATTGAACCTTCAACCTTCAGAAGAATATCACTTTTTACAATTGATTTTTCCAAGTACTCTATAACCACTGCACCATGGGTCCTTGTGGACGCCTGAAGAAGGTCGGAGGTTATATCAACTGAAACATTGTGAAAATCACACTCAAGTTGAAAACAAGAGTCTGATGAATCCAAATGATACGAAGATTCTGATTAGTTTTTAAAAGTTTGGTTGTTTCAGTTTACGGCATATCAACCTTTTCGAATTATTTATTGATGAATCCAGTAATTAAAGGAAAAAATTGTTGCTTCAAGTATTTATGTCTTCAAATATTTATTTGTACAGTTTGGTTTGGTTGTTTTATTTTATGGCATATCAACCCTTTTCAGCTATTTAATGCCGAATGCAATAATTTTGAAAAAAAAAAAAAAAAAAAATTATGATTCAAGTTGTTTCTATCTTCAAATATTTATTCATGGTGTTTGGTTTGGTTGTTTTGTAAAGAAAAATTGTTGTTCTTTTTTTTTTTTTTGACTTTGCAGAACATAATTGAGTTTTCTAAAGGGAAAGAAAAAAACGATAACATTATAATGTTTGGTATGTTGAGGTCATGAAACCAATATCTTCAGATAGCCTGATCTGGTATCACCAGAATTTGTATAAGGCTTATGTAGCTAGAAATAGAAGGGCAAATAAGCATAGTTCCATTGTTCTGTTGTTTATAAATCCACTGTTATTTTGATAAGTTGGGTTAACAACTCGTAATATTGCTGGTTTCTCTTTCTTTCATTAACCCAACAAAATATAAGCCATTTTTTTTAAGTGAAGAAGAACGAAAAAAACATTGCAGTAGTAGAAATGCTTCCTTTGTTCCAGCACATTTGACTCTATATGATCTAGTGGTCTCCATTAATTCCTATTTACAGTGCCACGAAACAAAGTTAGACATCAGGGTCGATTTTTTAGCGTGGTGAAAAAGGAACAAAAATAAAAAAAATTGTCTCAGTCATGAAGGATTTCTCCTCCACTGACAGAGAACAAGAAATCAAAGTGTAGCATCTGAAGAACAGACACTACACTTTGATCTTGGCCCGACACCTTATTCCAATGGTTTAAAGAACTGCAGAGTTTTGGAACTCCCTTCCTGTCCGCTGTTTTTCTCCTACCTACAGTGTTAGTCTTTTCTCCTTCGTTGTGACACGTGACACTTATCTTTTATTTTTGTTAGCTCCTTGCAACAAGTGGCTTCATGCCTTGTTTCAAGTGATTTCTATTTTTTTTTTAAATATATACATAGTAATGGCTACTCTAACTCTTCAAGATGGTAGGATTGGTGAATCCGTAAACAAAGAAAACCTGGCAATCGCTTACTTGGTAATCTTGCAGTATAGTTAACAATTGAGAAATTGAAAATTGGAAAAGGTCCTTACAACAAATAATTTTCATCAAAGGCATTAAAAAGTGCAGAAAATAATTATAAGATTTATAACCTCTGATTTGAGATATATATATATATATATATATATATATATATATATATATATATATAGTCATCGACATACAGTCCTGTTTCGTTGTATCCCAACTCATCAGTGCCGCTAGACTAGCATCTCTCCCAAGCCAAGGATTGAACCTGAAACCATCGTGTTGACAGTCGTCAGTTCTCCCACTCGACCATGGAATCGATGCCCGTAAATAACTCGTTGGAATGTCTATTTAAATAGACACCCGCCACCACTTTTATAGTCCTCAAATCGCCTGTTCGTAAACAAACAAACAACGACTTCGTATTTCCAGCCAATTAAGTAGCGGGTGAGATTATTTACGACAGTGCTTTACCCAAAGAGGGGGGCTTAAAATATATTATAATAATATATTTGCCTTATGATTCTTTTATTTTAATTTTTCGATTTTCAGTATAATCTTTTTTATATCAAAATCCAAAATATTAATAAAAGTTCCATAGTTGTTGCTGTCACGAGCGCTTTCGATTCGTCCACGAATCATCATCAGGTGTTGAAGCAAAAGTGCGAAGGAGCGAAAATGAGAATTAAAAGTGAAAACTAAAATATACAGTAAACGGCGATAAGTTAAAACATAACTCCCCTCTATATATTCCTTGTATCAAACAATAAATTCTTAACTCAAATATATGTGTTTATATTTTGATTTTCAGGATTTAACTTTAACCATTATACTTATATATTGCTCTATTTTTAAATATTGAGCTTTACCTTTTGGCTAAGATCATCCTGAAAGTATTATCTCAATGTAATATCCGACAGGATAATTCACTTGATCTTTAATCTGTGACTTATCTTGCTTATATATATATATATATATATATATATATATATATATATATATATATATATGTGTGTGTGTGTGTGTGTGTGTGTGTGTGTGTGTGTGTGTGTGTGTGTGTGTGTGTGTTTAATTTTTTTATTACCGCTTTATCTGTTTGGTTACATATGTTTCGGATGTTGGACCATGTTTACGATCCAACAGCCTCGTCAGACCTTACAGAAATGGTTGTTAGTATTTGGAAGAAGTGTTTCAGAAACACTTCTTCCAAATACTAACAACCATTTCTGTAAGGTCTGACGAGGCTGTTGGATCGTAAACATGGTCCAACATCCGAAACATATGTAACCAAACAGATAAAACGGTAATATAAAAATAAAACACATATTTGCTCTGCAATAGTACCGAGCACTCTCTTCAGGTTTTTACTAATTACCTGTTTTACCATATATATATATATATATATATATATATATATATATAAGTGACCTTGTCGGTGTGTGCGAAAAGTTTCTACCAAGCTCCTTTCCGTATATGTGATTTACAGAGTTGAAATTTAAAATATAGGGTATTTGAACCTGTAGCATACTTTCAATTTGGTTTTAATCTGGTAAAAATAGTTGGTAAAAGGTCAAAATTTGAAAAAAAAATTGATCTTGGCCTGGCATAAGTCAATTCTACCCGTTTTTCTCTGCCCATGTGCTAATTAAAAGTTATAGATTAAACAGCATTAGTTTTTGTAGTTTGTGTATATATGGATTTCGGTCATATGCTAATAGATAAAACTGAAGAGCCATATGTTTTGTCTTTGATTCTAGTTGATTCTAATCAAGTCATTTTTTTTTCTCTTGAAATTATTTGGTATAATTCTGGCCCTTCTTCTCTTCTGATGAAAAGCATTTAGCTTTGAAATTCCATGGCTTAAAGGGGTTTATCTATATTACTCGTTCCTTATTTATCTGCTAATATAATAAAGTTATTTGTAACTTTTATTCTTCATCTTTTATTTAATATATTTATTGCTCCTCTTAACAGTGTTAAGCTTTCTCTATCTTGATATGTTTGTTTTCTTAAATATGTATTCTTTGTTAGCTTCATAGTGTATGTATTTAAATTGTGTCAGTCGCCATATTGCAGATTAGTACAATATCAATATTACACTAAATATACTCCACAAAAAAAATTTATTTCCCAAAATTTTATTCAAATTCATCCGTTAAAAGGTAAGAGTTATTTTATTCTTTATCGAAGAATTTCCACTGTCCATCGCTTTATTGCAGGTCTCTTAAAATGTTGTTTTAGAGCAAAAATACAATGTGCAATAATAAAAACTTTTTTTTTTTTTACAAAGGCATCACCACATTATCAAGGCCCAGAGGCCACTCAAGGATAAGGGTTAAAGAGTGTACAGTAGAAATTGGTTAATATAGTAATCATCAGTAATGAAAATTTGGTAAATTTGATAACTTATATGGAACGGCTCATCAAGAACTTATTTACTTTAGACTTGAACACAACCATATTGTAGTCAGCCGGAAAGCAGGAAAACGGAAGACAATTCCACCGGCGTGCAGTTCTAAGAAAGAAGCTTTGTTCATGGAATCTACGTTTAGGTTTAGGCACAGATAAAGAGTGGGGGAAATTATTGATAGTGTTTACAGCTAGACGAGTGTTTCTTGTGGAAGTTTGGCGAGGGGGGACCATAGATTGAAGCTCAGTTGAACTTCTTTTTTTATTATATTTTTCTGTCAAAGTATAATAAACAAAAGAACATCCTAGGCGCTAACCATCAAATAAATTATTTATCGACATGTCCACCATTTTTTTTAAATAACTTAAAACAACCTTTTGTCCATCAAGGAAGTCAATTGTTTGATCTGTAAAGGAGTTATGGCTCTGGTGACATCAACTATTTTACTCTACAGGGCATCCTTTGAGGTAAATTGCTCTCCTCCCTCATAAACCTCTCTTTTCAATATTGACCAGAGTTTTCAATGGGGTTAAGGTGTGGAGAACATGGTGGCTAGGTCATGAGGGTTTCTCCAATGAAGCCCATAGATTCAATGAAGGATTCAGTCTCCCCAAGCAGAATGGGATGAGGCATTGTCATGCATAAAAATCATTTGAATGAGACATGACAATGGTAGGTCATCTAGCTATGGAGACAAATCATTATCCAAAAAGGCCGTGTACACATTGCTGGTAAGCTTTACACCCTCTGGTGCTTGAAATGGTCCAACCAACTTATCCCCAATGATTCCCGCCCCAAACATGATGCCTCCACCTTCTCATTAGCAATGAACTCTGTAGGGGGTCGGAGTTCTGTTCAAGTTTCAAATTTTGGCCCAATCTATCCAGACTGTCAAGAGTAGCACTGGCCTTATTCATAAATAGGACACATTGGAAATACATTTTCGTGTAATTCTGTGCCTAAGTCATTCGTTTTTCCTTATGTTGTTTGCTAAATTGAGGCCTTGGAAGAGCTTTGATGTTCCTTGCCATACCATTCAACACATTGCATCATCAATAACACGGTTAATGCAGTATGCGGTATGAGCTGAATGCAACTAGTTCTAAGTTAAGTGCACAAAGGTGGAAGGGCTGAGGCTAACAGATTTCAAACCCATTGACTTTCATTGACAACACATTCACCTGCATGCTAGTAAAGGTCACGAGGCAAGTCAGTGTATTTTGAGTGTAAGCCAGTTAACGGCCCACACATCCACCTTAAAATAAATAGGGATGCACATGCATTTTCTAGACAGTCTTCAGTTCGACAGTCTACAGTCATCACAGGCAGTAAGTCTGTCATGATTCTGAGAAAATGGAAGATTTCTTGTGGAAATGGCGAGAGATGGGGATGAATGACAGTTAAACTAGTAGCAAAAGTTCCACCCTCCTTCTAAGGATGCGCAGAGAAACAGAGACATGACTTCGACTGTGAACATAAAGCGAACATTGACTCAATATAAACAAGCAACCCTTCCTTTCATGCAACACAGGAAGTATTCAAAATCTCGAGCTGCAAAAAGTTGCTCCTGCTGATGTTCCTGTCTGCTAGATGTTTTTTCACATTACATTTAAATTTCTGCATGTTAACACAGTGAAGGAAAGAAAGAGCAGGCAGGAAGTTCCAAAGTACAGTGGCCCAAGGATAGAAGCTACCATAGTAGAAAATCTTCCAGCATCCAAGGAAGTTCTACAGTGAAGGGTTGGAATTTTGCCTCTAGTTAGGTGGATTGACGGTGTTTTCATCTAAAGGGTACAATTTTTTTTGTATCCTGTTTGAGAGAGAGAGAGAAAGAGAGAGAGAGAGAGGGGGGGACTAGTTTTTAGTTCAACAGCACAAATGTGGCATTAATACTGTTAAGTAAACATCAGGCAATGCCGGGTATAAAACATTTATTCAGTTATTGCTCTATCTATCTATCTATCTATCTACCTATCTATCTATCTATCTATCTATCTGTCTATCTATCTATCTATCTAGCGAAGTAAATAACAGAGTTGAATCATGGGAAACAATAAGTTGAGCAAGCATTGCAGATGCAGAAAGGTCAAAGGGTCATGTGACATGTATCAAACTGGGTGACCATTGCGTTGCACCGGAAGGTATGCAAACGGGGACCGAATTTGACATGTGTGGGGTTCCAGTTTGAATAAGCTGATTAATTAATTTTAGTCATTGTGGTTTTGAGACTCCAAAGAGACAAGATGGATTAAACAGGTCTCCCCATAAGAGGGCGATGGTTTCGAAATGGATGTAGAGAAACCACGAGCCAAAGATCGACATTCACTCCAGTTCTGCTATGACGAAATGCCTGGAAGTGAATAAAGAACATATATATATATATATATATATATATATATATATATATATATAATGAAAATAATGGAAATAGTATTTCGACAAAATAGAGAAATAAAAAGGAACAAACCGTATTATGTGTTCATCAACGTTTCGTCTTTATTTCGAGACTTCTTTATTCATCCAGAAGAAGTCTTGAAATAAAGACGAAACGTTGATGAATACATAATACGGTTTGTTCCTTTTTATTTCTCTCTCTCTCTCTCTCTCTCTCTCTCTCTATATATATATATATATATATATATATATATATATATATATATATATATATATATATATATATATATATATATATAGCATCTTGTGTCTGTCTTAAAGTATTTCCTAAACAGACGTTGGCATTTCCCCCAGGAGTGAGCAACAAAAGACGGGTATATCGTCATGTTTTGTATATTATAAATGTACTGTGAACTACAGATTCTGACACACACACGCACACAGAGACTAGACGAGTCACGGCCAGTTAAAAAAAAAAAAGCGCTAAATAAGACCGTTAAAAATAAACTGTTAAATAAACAGATAAGATAACACACAGCTAGATAAAAAAGGGGCCATTGTATATAATAATACTCCATACACAGGTGAACGGTAACTTTAAAGAAAGATATAGATTTGGTTGGATTTTTTTTTTTTTTTTTTTTTTTTTTACACAGTGATCACCACTTATCAAGGCTCGGAAGCCACTCAGAGATAAGGGTTATTGTGTAAGGATTATTGACCAAAAAGAATCTTCCATTAATCTAATTTGCATATCTACCCACTCATCCTGTATCACCTTTCAGTTTTTTTTTAAATCCTGCCTGCCACCATATTAACACTAGAGAGTAGATGTTATTAATCTTACTAGTGATACGAAAAAAAAAGGCTCTACTCAGTTGACATGGTTATAAGACTTCATTGCGTTCAGTGCAGAGAATGGAATGAGTCTATTGACTATAATACTGGCTTCCTGCTGTTAAAATGTACGAAACATTGATGTTACTGTTTTCTTTCTTTCCCTTTGCAAAACTCAATCATGTCCTGCAAAGCTAAAAACAACAACATTTTTCCTCTTCAAAAAAAAAACAAAAACATTATGAATAAATATTTGAATATATAAATAACTTGAAACATGAACACTTTTTCCAAAATTACTGGATTCAGCATTTAAAAACCTGAAAAAGAGTTGATATGCCATAAAACAAAACAACTAAAACAACCTCTGATAGGTACATCAGAATTTTTGTAGGAATTTTTGACACCCGTAACACGAAACTGCGAATAAAATATAAAAATCTCGTAATTTCTCTTTTAAAAGTGGGTTGTTTATTTTCTTTATGGATTATACTTCCAAAATAAACTATTAAAGTTGTTTTAAAAGTAATAGAAATTTTTTTTTAAACAGTAATGAATTTTACGAACTTAATATTTTTCAATTTTTAAACTTTAAAAATCTATCAAAATTTTTCTATCAATTCTATTTTTACGATATTTTCAGGGTCAATGTGACATTTTATGTTCTTTCCAATAAACCGAATATAATATTTTAGACAAACGTTTTTTTTTTATTCACGCCCCCCCCCCATTTTCAAGTGTCTATTAAAAAGAAAATAATTAATTTACTCACCAAAGTGTTATATATCACAAATTGAAGAGAAAAGGTCAATAAATATATATTCAAATTTAAAACAAAAAAAGTAGTGTTTTTTAGAAATTTACCTGTAAAGTTCGAAGTTTAAAACCTTTTTTTTTAAACCACGTTGTTTGATTTTTCTTTTGTTTTTTTTTTAATGAAACCTTGGTCCTTGCTCCTTTAATTGAAAAAAAAATTAGGGCTTGAATTACATTTTTCGAGTAGTTATAAGCTTGGAAAGACAGGGGTCGAATAATTCACGCCTCCCATTTTGAAATGTCTATTAAAAAGTAAATAATTAATTTACTCACCAAAGTGTTATATATCACAAATTGAAGAGAAAAGGGTCAATAAATAATATATTCAAATTTAAAAGAAAAAAGTAGTGTTTTTTTTAGAAATTTACCTGTAAAGTCCGAAGTTTAAAACCTTTTAAAAAAAACAAAAACACGTTGTTTGTTTGTTTTTTTTTTTGTTTTTTGTTTTTTTTAATGAAACCTTGATCCTTGCTCCTTTAATTGAAAAAAAAATAGGGCTTGAATTACATTTTTCGATGAGTTATAAGCTTAGAAAGACGGGGTGGAATTATTCACTATTTTTCACGAAATTTCTGACACACCTAAACCACTGACTACGCCTTGATTTGGTATTCCTTACAAAATATCTTTCTCCAATCTCTACCAGCGTTTTCATTGAGTTTTTTTTTTTTTTTTAATTTAAGTTTATATCAAAAACAACTTTCGATATGTTCGTCAGTAGAAGGACAATAACTCTCTTATTTTGTTTTATTTTGTTTTATTTTTATTGGTGACTTTTTTCCTGTCAATCCTTATTTTTATTTTTTGTATTTTATTTTTTTATTTGCGTTATTGAAAGTATAGCAGCGAAAGGGAAATAACTCTCAAATCTTTATTTATGATTATCTCCCTTAAGCTGTATTAATTCTTATTTAAAAAAAAAAATGTTTTAATGTAATTGTAAAACTTTAGCGATCTCTAAAAACTTATTGCAAAGTTAACGGCGCTTATGCCAGCAGAAACTCACATCTAGGGGAGATAAACAACATAAATATGACTGAAAAAATGTTAAAAAAAGAACAAAAATGATTACACAAATACTATAGCCGAGTCCCGGAAATTGCCGATATAGTTTACGAAAAGGAAACAACTTAACGAGCAAACTATACTGGAATGGCTAAGTAAACACGTTTTCCCCATTAGTATTATAGATTTAAAAAAAAAAAACAAAAAAAACGCTGACTCTGACTGATTAACAGAATTTGACAGTTTAAATACTTCAAAATCTCCTTTAAAAGTCTGACGCTAACTGATTAACTAAAATAAAGAAAAACAATTTTTTTATTTATAAATGAAGATTTTTGGTCTCCTGCCAAAAGACACATCCAAAAATTCATCTCATGGAATTTCTTTGGCGGGAAAAGAAGAAGTATGTGATATGATTTTTTTATTTTCGTTAATAAACAAGTTTATTTAATTTTTTTTTTTTTTTTTTTTTCATTGTAACAGGTTGTTTAATTTTGTTTTGTGTACGTTAATTATTAAGCGTCCCAAATTATACCTTTGAAAATATGCTTATTTTTGCTATGTCTATGCTGGTTATCTCCCTTAGATTTGAGTTTCTCTTGATATAATCAGGAAGTTAACGTTCTTGATCAAAAGTCAATGCGAGAAAATGTGGCATTCAGAAATATTATTGTGCAAGAATCAACAACTGATTGGAAGATTTGTAATGCAATTATAAAAAAAAAAAAAAGTCGTATGTTGCTGTGAATGGTCGTTCCAGGGATAACAAATAGCTGAAAATAAAATAAATAAATAAATAAATAACTGACATGTCCTCCATAAAGCTTAACACTAACTTTAAATTCAGGTGACAACACACACACACACACACACACACACACACACACACACACACACACACACACATACACTGTAGCAGACGAAATTGAAACAAAAATAAGCAGGAGCAAATTCTTGCGGCTGGAGATTTTGAATACACTTCCTTTCTGGTTGGTTGCATCAGAAGCCAGCCTTCAGTCACATGACCAAGTTTATAGAAGGTTAAACCTCCAACACACTCTCTCTTTCTTCCCAGATTGTGGACTGACAGCAACTCCACGTGGAATGGACTTGTCGCTGCCAACTTCTCTCTTGGCACTAAACAGAAGTCACTTGGCCTCTAGGCTGGAGGTTTGACTAAGATGTGAATACAAACTAATCAACATGGCTACCTCTGCCCACGGACCTCAATGTGGTATACGCACAAACTTTCTTTCTCATACTACAGGACTGTCTCTAATCTTTCATGACACATGTTTTCACTACTACTTCAGACACAAACAAAAATGAACTATGTTTTTTTTAACAGGCCATCCAATCTTTAATTTTCATCTCCACACAGAATATCTTTCAACAGCAAACTTGTTTCCTTATACTTACTAACGAAGATGACCAATAAAGTTGTTTTAAGTGTTAGAATGAGACTTCATAGAATCTTATTTTACACACACACACACACACACACACACACACACACACACACACACACACACATCTATGTGTGTGTGTGTGTGTGTGTATGCATATATATATATGCATATATATATATGCAGATAGATATATAGAGAAATAAAAAGGAACAAATCGTATTATGTGTTCATCAACGTTTTTGTCTTTATTTTGAGACTTCCTTTCGTTTCATCTTTATTTCAAGATGAAACATTGATGAACACATAATACGGTTTGTTCCTTTTTATTTCTCTATTTTGTCGGAATACTATTTCCCTTATTTTCATCATATAGATATATGCATTATATATATATGCATATATATATATGCATATTATATATATATATATATATATAATATATATATATATATATATATATATGGTTCATTTTACTGATGAATCTAAATTTAATCTTTTCGGATCAGACAAAAGACCACATGTCAGAAGAAAAAATGAGAAAGACTGTCTCCTAAGTACGTTAAAAGTACAGTAAAATTTGGAGGCGGCAGTATAATGGTATGGGGCATGATATCTTCAAAAGGAACTGGCCCCCTTGTGAGAATTCATGGAAAAGTTAATGCCCGAATGTACAGACAATTGATTAGAGAACATATGGTACCTAATCTTTCTAATTCTGATATCTTTATGCAAGACAACGCACCGTGCCATAAAGCAAAAATAGTTTTAGAAGAGCTAAATAGATCCAATATTTGCGTTATGGATTGGCCAGCTCAGAGCCCAGACGTGAATCCAATTGAAAATGTTTGGAAAATTATTGGTGATAAGATCACAGAAAAAAACCCAAAAAATCTTGATGATTTATGGGAATGTATAAAAACACATCCTGGAATTATATTTTACCTATAACATGTGAACGATTGGTTCTGTCTTGCAGCAAAAGATTCCATAGTGTGATTGAAAACAAGGGCTTTTCACTAAATACTGAAAGGATTCTTTATTTCTTCATAATGAATTTCCCTCGTTCCTTAACTTTTGGACGCCTGTAATTTAATTAAATTTATTTATATGTCAAAAAAAACTAATACGTATTAAAATCAAAAGTTAAAAAGACTTTTTTCTTTAACGACCATTATTAAACATTAGAAAATTCACTAAAAATTTTTTTTTTTCTTTTTCATAGATAAAGTTAGAAGTCATTAAAAAACAATGATCGATCGTTCCTTAACTTTTGGACGCTACTGTATATATTTATATATATATATATATATATATTTATATATATATATATATATATATATATATGTTATATATATATTTATATATAAATATATATATATATATATATATATATATTTATATATATATATATATTTATATATATATATATGTTATATAATATATTTATATATAAATATATATAGATATATATATTTATATATATATATATCATAGTATATATATATTTATATTTATATACATATATTTATATATATATATATATATTATAATATATATATATATATATATATATATATATATATATATATATAGAGAGAGAGAGAGAGAGAGAGAGAGAGAGAGAGAGAGAGAGAGAGAATAAATGACAAAAAGTTATGTTCCAAAATTCATGATGTTGGCCATCTTATATTTTATTCCTTTAATTCAGTTGACATTTACAATTCTTGACAGTATCTGTTTCGTATCGCAAAATCAATCACTTAATTATTATATCAATCAGTGAATCTATTATGCCATTAACTCATCAGAAGTAATAGCAACGATCAATCCGTCAAAAGGAATTGAAATGTGATTTTGAATTTAACTTTTTGTCATTTATTCTCTATATTGCTCTGTAATTACATTGAGCTTCTTAAATAAGGATTGATATATAATAACAAAATATATTTCCACAGAAATTCTGCAAAAATAATAAATTTTGATTAGTTAGAAACCTAGAGTTTGATTGGTAGTTGTGGTCAACTTCAACCAATCAGAACACAGTTCTTTATAAGGCAGGGCTAAGACCATGTAGCAGATAGACTCGAAGGAGCAGCAACTTGCTAAACTAACCCTTGTTGGTCGGAACCACAGCACTCATAAGGGAACTACCAATTTGATCCGAGGCTACAAAGTCTATTTTGAACTCTATCAAGGCAGGATAAGTCCTTTCTAGCAGCTCCTGCCAAGATGTGGCAACAGTACTTCCATCCTTGGATGTACCTGGCTCTTATATAGATAGAGAATTGCAACAGCAGTGAGATATCTACTGGATCGATAGAAGGATCCCACCATTTTTCCAGCGGGTATGCCAACGGATTTAACGTATGTGTTCCATTTAAGATGAGGAGTAAAGGTCAAGCCCAGAAGCTTGTCTAAACATGAGGCCTCCACAAGACGAGAGCCATTCATTTCAATTGATGCCAGATGGGGATCAGAGCGTTGATGATGTAAAGAGAGAAGCTTGGTTTTAGATGCATTAAAAGTAACAAGCCACCTCTTTCTCCATTGTACCACTTGCTCAAGATCAGAGGAGAGAGAATTGGAGAGAACTTGGTCGTTTATGGTCTTAGATGTGTTACTATAGATAGTAGTGTCATCAGCATAAATGTCTATGAATGATGTAAGGATGTGATTTGGAAGATCATTAATGTAGATCAGGAAGAGAGCTAGGCCCAGGTTGGACCCCTGAGGGACTCCAGCATTAATACTGTGAGCTTCTGATTTCTGCCCATCACCGACTACTCTTATGAACTTATCAGAGAGAAATGATTTAATAATTGAGAAGACATTTCCAGCTATACCGTAGCTGGAGATCTTGTGAAGTAAACCTTTATGCCATACTCTATCAAAGGCCTTTGATATATCAAGAGCAATTATCCTAGAAAGGTTGCCTCCATCGAGAAATTCACTAATCTTATGAGATATAACTGTAAGCACATCTGCTGTAGATCTAACAGAACGGAAATCATATTGCGTGTCACTAAGAAGGTTATTTTTGCTGAGATGGTTGATTACTTCTCTATTTAACACAGATTCCAGCAACTTACTCATGACACACAGGAGATTTATTGGCCTGTACTGAGAGGGAGATGAGCGATCACCTGAATTCTTTAATACAGGGCATACTGATGAGATTTTCCAGGGTGATGGGAAGCAATTCTCCTTAAGGCAACGTTTAAACAGTTTTGTAAGGATGGGCGCTAGTTCTGGTTGGTCTTTTGAGTACTATGATTGGAATACCGTTAGGGTCGGTTGCTTTACTGGAATCAAGGTTTTTGATTAGTTTGGCAACATCACGTACAGATATTTGTATATCACATAGCATGTTTTCTGATACAAGAAGAAATATTGGAGGTTGGCGGCCTTAGTCGCAAAGGTTAGAATTAGCTGCAAAGTTCTTGGCAAAGAGTTTAGCTGATGCTGACGAGATTACCTCGGGTCCAAAGCCATTGATAAAATCTCTGAGGGATTCTAACCAGAATGTTGGTACTATCTTGTTGTTTTAAGTAATGGTGCTTCGATTTGAGGTAAAAGGTTTGTATCAACCATTATTAAATATTTGGTACTGGTGCATATTGTAAACCAGACGTATCTCAGCGTTCGTTCAGCTTAGACCGGAACATGATGTGATCAGCTGGATTATGCTGAGCAACAGCTCTGGTTTAGCTACTATCTGCCGTAACACGCCGATCAGCCAATTACAATGCGGCACGCTAAATTACAACAATTTTATAATAAAACAAAAAAACAAAAATAATAAAAACAAAAATTTTCTTTGAACCTTTTTTTAAAACATTTCCTTAAATTATTTGAACCCCAAAAATTAATTTTTTATTTCTCCTAACCTTTTCTTGATAGTTATGATTAAAAAACTAATAATAATAATAATAATAAAACACTAAATTATAGTAGGTCGATTTTATTTTTTTTGTTGTTTTTTTTTTTTGGTTTTTGTTTTTACGTTTTATTTTATTCATTTTGCAATTTTCTTTTACGCAGCGTTGTTATGATTTTATCAGCGACGCTCGACATAATCCAGCTATTAACGTTATGTTCCAGCCAAAGCCGAACGAATGCTGAGATACGTCTGGTTCACAATATGCACCAGTACTAAACATTTTAAAGCTTCAAAATTGTATTATGAAAGTTGACCTTTCTTTTTAAGTAATTCTCATGGATAAAACTCAACTGACAATCGCTATAAATTATTGATGAATCAGCCAATGAATGGATTATATTTGATGAAAATGTGATTGTAGCTAAAAGCAGAGTTCAAGTATGTGGTAGTGTGATGATATTGATGGGAATTGTTGCTCTAACCATTATTGAATAAACTTTTGTGTGTCCTCTCTGAAGTAAATAGGTTTCCAATCTTGGAATAACCTCTGACATTATTGCTTTCCTTGTTGGAAATATCTAATAGTAGAAGTCGTTTTTCTAATTTAAAGGATTGTTATTAGCAGTTAGAAATTGTGCAGGTTTTTAGTTCTCTTCCATTGCAAGAACTTAGACACCAGGGTCGGAAAGTGGAATTGAGAAGTCAGTGCCTCAGAGGATGGGCACTCTGACCTGCAAAAACTGACTGGGTGCCGGTCAAGGTGCCTTAGGCGATTAGCAATAAGCTAACCCCTTCTCAAAGAGAGAGGGAAAAAGTATGGGAGGGTGGACCTCCTAGAACTGCACAGGAACAGCATTACACAGCAATCAATAGGGACCAGATCATTACAGGAATGGTCTAATCTCTGTTGATTTTGGGAGTCGGAGGCCAAGAAATTGTGAATCTCAACAAAATGATCAGCCCACTATTACACACATACACACATACATACATACATACATACATAGATACATACATACACATACACACATAGTTGTAAAAGCCCAACTGCTTTCATATCATCAAAATTCAACTGACTTATATTGACCTTGGCACGTGTGCCCAATTATCTCATTTCAAATCTCAAGTGCCTCTTGACATTCTGGCAGGAAAGAGAAAAAGACTTTAGAACAAGCTTATATTTTAGACATAGAATTTCTCATAATGACGATTATCTCAATTGACATTTTTGAGGGTCACTGAAGAGGATGAGGATGACGGAGGCAGTGAACAATCATGTCAATCAGTAATTTCTACAGTGGTCTATCTTTTGAGGAGGGGGGGAGGGTATTTCAGAATCCTATATAACTAATTCTTGCCAAGGTTCACAACCATATACAAAGTTTTACAATTTTATGTGGATGAATTAGTTAAATTGTCGCTAAATTCTAGTATTAGCAGAAGTTCGCACACACAGACACAACCCGCTAGCAGTTTCCTCGTTGATAAAAACTGCATGGCGAGTTATTGCCCTTGGTTGGTTGCATAGTTCTTATAGCTAAGGCTTGATGGCACACCTAACTCCTTTCTGCCGTACTTATTCTAAAAAAGACGATCCTTTTGCAAACATGGTTTTTAAGCTCTAGCTATTTTAACAATACTATCTATTACAAATGTAGTGATCGTTGTTTCTAAATCTCATTTATCCTCTCATTTTGTTCCACTACAAAATCAAACAATGGTAATTAAAGCGATTTCATGGACAATATACTCATTGAATGCTACAAGTTACGCTCCCACAGTTTCAAACTGTAATTTGTATGTGGCAATTCTTATTTTCTCGCGTCTAATTATTATTCATATAATTCTTTAGTGTAAAAGGTTTATAAGGGAGATAATAATGGAATGGCTTCTGTGAATGTGAGTTATTCCCCTTTATGTATTAATTTATGAAAAGAATATTTATCGTCTATATCACACTCTTCCGATACTAATTTTACAGACTTTAGCAAATAGGGTGTATACCATTATAGCTATTTGCTAATATTTTCTCCTCTAAAGAGTTGGTATACATCGAAACCCTATAAGATAAGGAGTTAAAATATTTGTAATGTATTCTTTGTCTTACATAGAATAATAAAAATCTTTGATATGAAACTCGAACATTTCATGTCATAAATTTTTTAAATTCATTGAATCACTAAAATTTGATTTATTTGCTCTATCTTGTATATCGAGCAATTCTTATTTATATGGGATAACACTTATAGAATATTACTGCCAGTAATATTTCGTAAATCTTATAATCACAGGTTTCCATACCAGCTGATTGTTGGATAATTTTATTCTGAAGAATAAAAATATAAAAGTATGTTTGTGAGTAACTGCACTAGACCGATTGCTTTGCCATTTTGGTATAGAATTTTCATTGTACCCATGCATGTTTTCATATATCTCTTTTAAATTATAACATCATAATTAATTTTTATTTAACAAATTAGGTTGTTTTCTTTGTAATGATGTTGCCATTTTTTTTATATGAGGAAATATCACCACCAGTGATTCACCAGTCATGTGACATCAATAAAACATTAAATTTTCGATCTTATATATACACTGCATATGAGTATTGCACGAGCCTTTTCTAGTCTCACACAAAAACATGTGTTCACATCTCAAGCTATATTACTTGTCATATACATACGCGCACACAAACATACGCGCGCACGTCTACACACGTACATATATTCACGTTCGCGTATATACATTCACATTCACGTGTATACACACACACGCTAATGTACACTCATGTACTCACATATGCGCACATGGGCAACGTCACTTGCCCTTTCAAAGGAAATCCACACATACGCAAAAGACCACCGGAAACAACTATAAAAGCAAGAGACAAGCTGTTTTCTAGCCTTTTCCAACTCGCCTTCCGAGGTGAGTGATCTATGGACCAGCCGCCTCCATTTCTGCTACTATATGTGGGGCAAAAAGCTAACACTTTATACGCTTTCTATCTCCATAACCTGGATTGACTCTCTCTCTCTCTCTCTCTCTCTCTCTCTCTCTATCTACAACTTGTGCCTGAGAATACCTTCGCGTAGCTGACTGCTAACATGGTGCACAGCTTTACTGATGTCAACCCTATATCTTTTTCTTTGTCTACACGCTGGACTGTCATTCCCATTTCCACCACATTGCCCACTCATTTTTCCACGCGCGGACATGAACACGTGTTACACCTAAAACAGTCATTCTTCAACAGTAAATAAACGACATGTTCATTTTATCCAGCAATTGAGTTTTTGTTTCCTTCATTCCATTCGTTTCATTATTTTCTTTTGTAACGGGATTAGGATTTATATATTCTAGTCCTCTACAATCTACATCAGTATCTCATTTAATGTAAACAGAATTTATTTATAATATGGATATATCACAAATGTTTCACAAATTTTAAATGGGTAAAATTTAATCACATAATTATTGAAAATGTAATCATGTGATTAAATTTAATTTAAATTAACCACGTGTGGTCACTTTCCTATCAATTATTCAGCGAAAATGGATATTAGCAGCAAAGCGACCATTGTGGATCATGTTTTTACTATTCAGGAAGTTTAAAGATTCAAATGAAATTTGATTAAAGATTTAAATGGAATATTTGTTCAATGATTAATGAGATTCCTATTTCAATCACCTAAATTATTTAGAGTGAAATGAGTTTTGGAATTTATATCCAAACCTAAATATTATTTTTACTTAAAAAATAACATTAATACACAAAATTATAATAAGTTTCATGGTGAAACCACCACAAACTTCTATATCTACTTACGTTATATTAGAAATTGAGTGACACTTAAAAATCTTCAATTTTGGGGTTCTATTATATTTAAAGTAGGGGGTTCTATTATATTTAAAAGGAGGGGGTTCTATTATATCTAAGTAGGGGGTTCTATTATATTTAAAGTAGGGGGTTCTATTATATTTAAAAGAAGGGGGTTCTATTATATTTAAGTAGGGAGTTCTATTATATTTAAAGTAGGGAGTTCTATTATATTAAAGTAGGGGGTTCTGTTATATTTAAAGTAGTGGGTTCTATTATATTTAAATAGGGGGTTCTATTATATTTAAAGTAGGGAGTTTTATTATATTTAAGTAGGGGTTATATTATATTTAAAGTAGGGGGTTCTATTATATTTAAACTAGGGTGTTCTTTTATATTTAAGTAGGGGTTCTATTATATTTAAAGTAGTGGGTTCTATTATATTCAAGTAGGGGTTCTATTATATTTAAGTAGGAGGTTCTATTATATTTAAGTAGGAAGTTCTCTTATATTTAAAGTAGGGGGTTCTATTAAAATTAAGTAGGTGGTTCTATTATATTTAAAGTAGGGGATTCTATTATATTTAAACTAGGGTGTTCTATTATATTTAAAGTAGGGGGTTCTATTATATTTAAGTGGGGGGGGGTTCTATTATATTTAAATAGGGGGGTCTATCATATTTAAAGTAGGGGGTTCTATTATATTTAAGTAGGGGGGGTTCTATTATATTTAAAGTAGGGGATTTTATTATATTTAATGGACCCGCAAATTTTATTTCATCATTACTGCGTGTAAAATAGTCTGTTTCTGACTCATTTTTAGAAAAATATCTGCCAAAAAAATGTTTTATGATATTGTAAGAAATTAAACAAAGGGAATTACGAATTAAAAATGAAATGAAAAATGGGCAAATATGAAAACCAAAAAAAATTCCTAAATCGACCTACCTTACCCAACATATGT
This sequence comes from Euprymna scolopes, assembly GCF_053919585.1. Classification (NCBI taxonomy): domain Eukaryota; kingdom Metazoa; phylum Mollusca; class Cephalopoda; order Sepiida; family Sepiolidae; genus Euprymna; species Euprymna scolopes. Next base: position 20,429,968 of record NC_136491.1, read on the forward strand.
GCTGCTTCTTTGAGTCGTCTTATTCTTCCCCCATTCTTCTCTCTCTATAATTTTTACTTTGTCTTATAAGAGCAGATGGTTTCCCTTTTCCCATCATATATGGTTAGATGTACCCACTTTTTCACTGTTTGCACGTATTGGAAAAAATGGAAACGGCACTAACCCTATGCAGGTTTAACTGGTTTCCTCCAAAGGAGGAACTTCCATAGGAGTATGAAATTCACAAGCCATCCCAAGTTGCATGTACATCTTCGTTAGGGGAGATGACGACGTTAGGGTTTTTGCAACTCTTGCAGGGAGGTGTTGACATCCTTCTACATACAGTGCCTGAACTTCCAAATTGGTCACCCATTTGGTACTGACCAGGCTAAACGTTGCTAAACTTCGGTGATCTAACGAGAACCAGTGTGTCAACGTGATTATGCTGTACTTATTTGCCTGTATGGCGTTTGCATGTATTGCGGTTTTATAACCTTACTTTTAGTGGGCGACATGTCTTACCTTTGTATATTTTTTCACATTTACCTGGAATTACATTATGATACAGAAAAAACCTTTTAACAACCCTCTTGAGTATATAAACATAGAAGTACACATATCGCACTTTAGCTTAATAATTCTTACGTAATAATAACTTGCTAAGGTATATAATATTCAGGCGTACATTATCACCTTTCACACACATTAATAAAAACGATACTAACCTATCAGCAAAGATGGTGACTGGTAATTAATCTGATGATTATATGTAAAAAAAAATCCGACTTTATCTATTTTCAAAATGAATTGTTCCCAAATCAAGTTTCTATGTCGTCTCCTTGACTAAAACGTTGCAATCTATTATATCTATAAAAGTGAACGTGTCTGTGTGTGTGTCTGTGTACATTTCCATACGCAATCACTCTGTCAATTTTAAGTCTACAGACTCGAAATTTGATATAAAGGGTACTAAGATTTGGGAAAATCTTTGTGATCGGTTTTGGGCCAGAAATTTGGCTGTTAAGGGGTCAAAAGTTCAACGATTTGACCTTTGAGAACTCTACCAAACTCTTCTGACAATTTTCGGTCTGGACACTTGAAATTTTCGATATAGGTTCCTTGGACATGGATCTAACTCAATAACTTTATTTGAACCCAAAACAATAAATGTTAAGGGGGCATAATAGGGGTCAAAGTTTTAAAAATTGACCTTTTTTTGTTGTTTTTTTTTTTTTTTTGCTCAACATACACCTCCAAACACCGGGCCGAAATGCTAGTTTAAAAAAAACGTATTTCAGAAAGTGACATTCATTTTGTTGGTTTGAAGAAATTTTAGGTGAGAATTATTTTTCTGGTGAGAATATTTATTGCTTTAGAAACGATTAAATTGCTAAAATGTTAAATAAATAAATAAATATTCGTTTTATTTATTTAAAAAATATTTAAATGACAGTTATTATTTTAATTGAAGGAGAAACATTTCAGTGAGACGTTTATTATTTCAAAAGCAATATTATTAACAGTAAATCATGCCGACTGATACATTGATAAAAAGAAGCAACAAAAGTTATAAATGAATATGAATGTTTGTTTTATGTTAGTGTATATATGTGTGAGAAAATGTAAGAGGATCAGATAGTGTGTGTGTGTGTGTGTGTGTGTGTGTGTGTGTGTGTGTGTGTGTGTGTGTGTGTGTGCGTGCGTGCGCGCGCGCTTCTTTTGTCAGGGTTAACTGAGAATTAGCTGTCCTATTTTTTGCTCCAATTGGTTGAATGCTACGAATTCTGACCCTTAAATGCTTAGTCATCGGCTTTTTTACTTTGGGAGCAGAAAATGATTTTCAAGTACGCAAGCTGATTTTGCTGTGTGGTTGTAAATAAAACCAAGGTCATGTGACAACTATTTTTGATTGTTTGTAAATATCTCTGGAAGCCGATGTTTATTCAAGAAAGTGTGATTTTTTTCTTCTTTTTTTTTCTAGATTATAATTTTGGAGAGTAGCTTGTGTGGTTTTATACGTGTGTTGGTCAATTATTATGTAAAGAATTGGTATACAAGTGCATCCTATGATGTAACATAGTGCATATGAGCACATGGAAAAATATCAGCAGCAGCGAAGGATGGCTGGCTTATGAAGAGATTACCAGTAGCAGCAGTAGCCGAAAAACGCGCATATGCAAATTAGGAAGTGTGCGAGAGAAGAAAAAAGAAAAAAAGAAGAAAAAAATGCACCACATCCTGGGGAGAAGAAAAGTTTGTGTCAACGAAAATGGACATGTAAAGTCGAGGATGGGAATGGGCCGGCTGTGGCCGGCATGTGGTCGGCATGTGGTCGGAGGAAGGAAAAACACAAATCATGCTAGATGGACATGTGGCAGCGAGAAACTTTTCAAGTGGTTCCGAAATAGGGAAGTAATGGTAATAAAAACTTGTGTTAAGAAAGAAAAGATGCCGAACTTTTATTTCTTTCTTTCCTTTATTTGTTTGCAACTGCAACGTTACAATAATACCTTCAACATTTTTCAGTTATTTATTTTATTAGAAGAAGATCTTAGGTGGGTATAAATTAGTGATGGGGCGATTCCAATATATTTCCCGATTCCGTACTAAATTCCCGATTCCGATACAATCGCTGATTCCGATTTTTTGTAAATCTCTAAATATTTAACTATAAAAGTGTTATTTTGTCTCTGTTACTGTAAAAACACATCTTAAATGTGCCTGTATTTTCTCAAACATAAAAACACATTTGTGGGAAGGGGGGGGGTGATCTAGAGATTTTAGTCTTACTGGAAGCTTAAAATCAATAAATATTTATTACTTTATTGCTACTACAAGCAGTGGAAGATGTTTCTTAAACCAAAATCAAATAAAAAAGATAATTTACGGAATCGGTTTTAGTGGTGGTGGTGGTAATTGTGATGATGATGATGATGATGATGATGATGATGATGATGGCAAAAGACTGGCACAGTATGTATAAACTATTCATAAAAAGAAGGGAGAGGATTACATAAATCAATGGCCATTCACGCATTCAACATCATCTTAAATTATCTGCACATCTGAAAGATGACCATAGGTTCCTGCAACTTGTTCCATAACCTAGCGAACTTGAACAGAAGAGAGAAAAAAAAAAACCTTCTGTAGATGCAACCGAAATCATCTCCAGTACATCTTCTTTTTTTTTTTAAATTTTACAAAGGGGTCACCACTTATCAAGGTCCAGAGGCCACTCGAGGATTAGGATTTATGCGTGTTTAATAGTCATTGGAACAATAGCGTCGTCATAATCGTTAATAGTGGAAATTAGATTATTTAAGAGGACGGTTTAATAAGAACTTGTTTACATTGGACTTGAAGACAAAAATGTTGTAGCCAGCTGAGAAGTAGACGCCACAACGGGGCAGTTCTAGGAAAGACGCTTTCTTTATTGAATCCTCATTTAGGTTTAGGTATCGATAGAGAATCGCAGGAAAATTATTGATAGTGATTTTCCCAAACTCAAAAACACACATGTGAGGGGTGATCTATATATTTTAGTTTTACTGGAAGTTTAACTCAATAAATTTTTATTACTTTAGTTTTACTACTAACAGTGGAAGATTTTTTGAAAATAAAATCAAATAAAAACATATAATTATAGGAATCGTTTTTGGCATCGGAAAATAGGCACAAATTTTCCTGATTCTGATACCGATTCCGATACCCCAAAAAGTTACGATTTTTCCGATTCCAATTAATCATCACAGCTCTAGTATGGACATAAATAATATTGGCTTTCTGTATTATATTTTTCTTTGTATGTCTGTCTATTTGTTTGTCTGCCGTTCCACTTTTTCTTGGAAGCTTGTTGGCCGATCTGGCTGAAATTTTGTATGGATCTTTATTATGATAAGGTGCAGTGAACTAAGTATTATGGTATCCGTTTGATGCACAATTAGGGATTAAAAAGCACTCATTCTAAGTCAAGAGTCTATAACTTTTGCCTTTTTTGAACGAATTAAAAAGTCTAGTATGTAAATAATTCACGCTTGTCAGTCTCTTCCATCCTCTTTCTCTCGTTCACTTTTTTATAGTCTTCTTTAAATTTTCATGTGCGTTACCAATCGAGCTTTTTTTTTTTAATTTTTTTTACACAGTGATCACCACTTATCAAGGTCCGGAAGCCACTCAGGGATAAGGGTTATTGCAAGTACATTACGTTAGTGTGGAGATTTGATGAAGTGTTTAATTAAGGGGGCGGTTCATTAGGAATTTGTTAACATTGGACTTGAAGACATCCAAGTTGTAGTCCGGTGGGAAGCAGGCAGACGGAACAGAGTTCCACAGGCGTGCAGTTCTAAGAAAGAAGCTTTGTTCATGGAATCCGCATTTTGATTTAGGCACAGATATAGAGTGGGGGAAATTGTTCACAGTGGATTCAGCTAGACGGGTGTTTTTTGTGAAAGATTGGCGAGGGGGGACCAGAGATTGGAGTTCAGACGAGCACCTGCCATGGAAATAACGATAAAACAAGGATAGGCTCGCAACGTCTCTTCTGTGGGAGAGAGGTTGCAGGGTAGAGAAAAGGGCATCCCCCACTAAGCCACGAAGTCTATTTTGTACTCTGTCAAGGCAGGATAGTCTGTTTTTAGCAGCTCCTACCCAGATATGGCAACAGTATTCCATCCTTGGACGTACTTGACTAGAATAAAACTGTACTTTCTATTCTGTCCTCTCTCAGAGGAAGAGAAATCCTTTCAGACTGAGGTGATTTTATTTTTTATGTCAAATCCAAAGTGCTCCTTTTAAGGTAGCCTGATTTTCCTTATATTAAAAACTGATCTTGTATCTAACTCTGCCCTCGTGGAGAGGCACACAACTACACCATCTAACACGATTGCTTGTCAGACGATGCCAGCCTTGTAAAAATTGGACATTCCTTTGTTTTGACAGATGTTTAAAACTCATACCAAACAACGCCCGCTGTTGTGTTTTAAAATTCTGTAAATCATACGTTTGAAAACAGCGATTCTCTGTCGCTTTATGCAAGTGAGACTCAAGTCATAACAAAAAAGTGGGGCAAAACGTTTTGGGTTGGGTTCTCTCGGCTAAATGATGACGAGTCATATCAAAAATGGAAAGGCCTTTATTTTGTTTTGTACAAAGAAAAATGTATAAATTAAACACACATCAGATTAACATTTCGCTGTCAACAGGAAAATAAAAGTGAGATTCCATTTTTTTTTTTTTTTTTTTTTTTGTACAATTACACATCAATATTTCAGACCTTGAGAGTGTTAGGGTTAATTTTATTATATAAATTTAAAATAAAATGATCATCCAATTCTTGACCTTATACTGTTAAACAATAAAGTGACCTTTTTCTTGTTTTTTTTTTAATGGCAATAAATAGGAACAAAGCAAAAAGGGAGAAAATAGGAAGAAAATATAAGGTGATATAATATGGAAAAAATATAAGGCGGTATAATATGGGAAAATATAAGCTGGTATAATACGGGAAAATATAAGATGGTATGATATGGAAAAATATAAGGTGGTATAATATGAGAAAAATATAAGGGGATATAACATGGAAAAAATATAAGGTGGTATAATATGGTAAAAATATAAGGTGGTATAATACAAAAAAAAATAAGGTGGTATAATACAAGAAAAATATAAGGTGGTATAATACGAGAAAAAGATAGGGTGGCAAAACTAAAGGGTTGCGATACAAGGAAAAGAACGGATAATAATATGAGATCGAAATGTAGGGAAAAATAGCGTGGTAATATGAAAATAATTTATGTGGCAATATGAGAAAAGGTATGTTAATAATGCAAGAAAAAATTAGAGTGACAATATGAGAAATGACAATACAAAAAAGATAACGTTGAAATGTGAGGAATAAAAATCAGTCGGAAACTGTAGAAAAAAACTAAAAGTAAAACATTAGAGTGGAAATGTAATAAAAATATAGTGGTAAAAGAAGAACCAAAACATAGCATGGTAATTCGAGAAAACTAACATAGGCTGACAAAATAAGGAAAACGTGTGGTAATACAAGAAAGTGTGGTAATAGAAAAAGTATGGTAATAAAAAAAAAGTGTGGTAATAAAAAAAAGTGTGGTAATAAAAAAAAGTGTGGGAATAAAAAAAAGTGTGGTAATGCAAAAGATTGAGGTGATACAAAAAAAAAGTGAGGTAATATTAAAAAGTGAGGTAATACAAAAGAGTGTGGTGATACAACAAAAGTGTGGTGATACAAAAAAGTGAGGTAATATGAAAAGTGAGGTAATATGAAAAAGTGAGGTAATACAAAAGATTGAGGTGATACAAAAAAGAGTGTGGTGATACAAAAAAAAGTGTGGTGATACAAAAAAGTGTGGTGATATGAAAAGTGAGGTAATATGAAAAAGTGAGGTAATACAAAAGATTGAGGTGATGCAAAAAAAAGTGTGGTAATATAAAAAGTGAGGTAATATGAAAAGTGAGATAATATGAAAAAGTGAGGTAATATGAAAGATTGAGGTGATACAAAAAAAGTGTGGTGATACAAAAAAGTGAGGTAATATGAAAAAGTGAGGTAATAAAAAGGTTGAGGTGATACAAAAAAAAGTGTGGTGATACAAAAAAGTGTGGTAATATAAAAAGTGAGATAATATGAAAAAGTGAGGTAATACAAAAGATTGAGGTGATACAAAAAGAGTGTGGTAATACAAAAAAGTGTGGTAATATAAAAAGTGAGGTAATATGAAAAGTGAGGTAATATGAAACAGTGAGGTAATACAAAAGATTGAGGTGATACAAAAAAAGTGTGGTGATACAAAAAAGTGAGGTAATATGAAAAAGTGAGGTAATACAAAAGATTGAGGTGATACAAAAAAAAGTGTGGTAATATAAAAAGTGAGGTAATATGAAAAGTGAAATAATATGAAAAAGTGAGGTAATACAAAAGATTGAGGTGATACAAAAAGAGTGTGGTAATACAAAAAAGTGTGGTAATATAAAAAGTGAGGTAATATGAAAAGTGAAATAATATGAAAAAGTGAGGTAATACAAAAGATTGAGGTGATACAAAAAGAGTGTGGTAATACAAAAAAGTGTGGTAATATAAAAAGTGAGGTAATATGAAAAGTGAGGTAATATGAAAAAGTGAGGTAATATGAAAGATTGAGGTGATACAAAAAAAGTGTGGTGATACAAAAAAGTGAGGTAATATGAAAAAGTGAGGTAATACAAAAGATTGAGGTGATACAAAAAAAAGTGTGGTGATACAAAAAAGTGTGGTAATATAAAAAGTGAGATAATATGAAAAAGTGAGGTAATACAAAAGATTGAGGTGATACAAAAAGAGTGTGGTAATACAAAAAAGTGTGGTAATATAAAAAGTGAGGTAATATGAAAAGTGAGGTAATATGAAAAAGTGAGGTAATACAAAAGATTGAGGTGATACAAAAAAAGTGTGGTGATACAAAAAAGTGAGGTAATATGAAAAAGTGAGGTAATACAAAAGATTGAGGTGATACAAAAAAAGTGTGGTAATATAATGAGGTAATATCAAAAGTGAAGTAATATGAAAAAGTGAGGTAATACAAAAGATTGAGGTGATACAAAAAGAGTGTGGTAATACAAAAAAGTGTGGTAATATAAAAAGTGAGGTAATATGAAAAGTGAGGTAATATGAAAAAGTGAGGTAATACAAAAGATTGAGGTGATACAAAAAAAGTGTGGTAATATAAAAAGTGAGGTAATATGAAAAGTGAGGTAATATGAAAAAGTGAGGTAATACAAAAGATTGAGGTGATACAAAAAAAGAGTGTGGTGATACAAAAAAAAGTGTGGTGATACAAAAAAGTGCGGTGATATGAAAAGTGAGGTAATATGAAAAAGTGAGGTAATACAAAAGATTGAGGTGATGCAAAAAAAAGTGTGGTAATATAAAAAGTGAGGTAATATGAAAAGTGAGATAATATGAAAAAGTGAGGTAATACAAAAGATTGAGGTGATACAAAAAGAGTGTGGTAATACAAAAAAGTGTGGTAATATAAAAAGTGAGGTAATATGAAAAGTGAGATAATATGAAAAAGTGAGGTAATACAAAAGATTGAGGTGATACAAAAAAAGTGTGGTAATATAAAAAGTGTGGTAATATAAAAAGTGTGGTAATATAAAAAGTGAGGTAATATGAAAAGTGAGGTAATATGAAAAAGTGAGGTAATACAAAAGATTGAGGTGATACAAAAAAAGTGTGGTAATATAAAAAGTGAGGTAATATGAAAAGTGAGATAATATGAAACAGTGAGGTAATACAAAAGATTGAGGTGATACAAAAAAGAGTGTGGTAATACAAAAAAGTGTGGTAATATAAAAAGTGAGGTAATATGAAAAGTGAGATAATATGAAAAAGTGAGGTAATACAAAAGATTGAGGTGATACAAAAAAAGTGTGGTAATATAAAAAGTGAGGTAATATGAAAAGTGAGATAATATGAAAAAGTGAGGTAATACAAAAGATTGAGGTGATACAAAAAAAGTGTGGTGATACAAAAAAGTGAGGTAATATGAAAAAGTGAGGTAATACAAAAGATTGAGGTGATACAAAAAAAGTGTGGTAATATAAAAAGTGAGGTAATATGAAAAGTGAAATAATATGAAAAAGTGAGGTAATACAAAAGATTGAGGTGATACAAAAAGAGTGTGGTAATACAAAAAAGTGTGGTAATATAAAAAGTGAGGTAATATGAAAAGTGAGATAATATGAAAAAGTGAGGTAATACAAAAGATTGAGGTGATACAAAAAAAGTGTGGTAATATAAAAAGTGAGGTAATATGAAAAGTGAGATAATATGAAAAAGTGAGGTAATACAAAAGATTGAGGTGATACAAAAAAAGTGTGGTGATACAAAAAAGTGAGGTAATATGAAAAAGTGAGGTAATACAAAAGATTGAGGTGATACAAAAAAAAGTGTGGTAATATAAAAAGTGAGGTAATATGAAAAGTGAAATAATATGAAAAAGTGAGGTAATACAAAAGATTGAGGTGATACAAAAAGAGTGTGGTAATACAAAAAAGTGTGGTAATATAAAAAGTGAGGTAATATGAAAAGTGAGGTAATATGAAAAAGTGAGGTAATACAAAAGATTGAGGTGATACAAAAAAAGTGTGGTAATATAAAAAGTGAGGTAATATCAAAAGTTAAGTAATATGAAAAAGTGAGGTAATACAAAAGATTGAGGTGATACAAAAAGAGTGTGGTAATACAAAAAAGTGTGGTAATATAAAAAGTGAGGTAATATGAAAAGTGAGGTAATATGAAAAAGTGAGGTAATACAAAAGATTGAGGTGATACAAAAAAAGTATGGTAATACAAAAAAGTGAGGTAATATGAAAAAGTGAGGTAATACAAAAGAGTGTGGTGATACAAAAAAGTGAGGTCATACAAAAAAAAGTGTTGTAATATAAAATGTGAGGTAATACAAAAATATGGTAATACAAAATAGTGTGGTAATACAATGGTGTAAGTCGACCAAATATGTTATTTCTACGTCTATGTAAATATACATTCATATGCTTAATGACCTTCATTTTTAAGGTTTTTATATCCATATGGACTTAGCTCAGATGATAACGGATAACGCTGGAGATCAGTATGTTTTGGTTTTGATTCTACTTGCTGGCACCCGAGTCATATACATTATTAAACTTTTGAAATCACTACTATATATTGGGTACAATATAATAATCATTAGAGAATTGGTTCTATAATAATAAATACAAAATCTGCATGAATTAAAATATCGTATTTAAGTGTTTATTATAAATAGGTAATTCATACAGAAACTAAGACATGTGCATGCGAGTCTTATATTTTTTCTAAACAGTTAACTTCTTGTAAGTAAAACAAAAAAAAATATTGGAACTGAGATCGAAAACCAAAACCTAAAGACAGTGAGTCGAGTACAATAACCATTAGGCCAGTGTGACACGATCTTTAAAAAGTGTTTTCAAACCTACTTATTCTTAATATAATGTGAATGATTCGTGCATGTGCATTCATGAAGCAGTTGAAACAGATAAAAATCCCATGATTCCCCCTCTCCCCGCCACATACCAATTTTTCAATTTTGACCCCCTTAGAAGCCATTTTTTCCGGATAAAAACCAATTAAAAAGTTTTCCACATGTCTAAATACCCTATATATCAAACTGCAAGTTTGTAGATAAAAAATTTGGTGAGTATATAGGTTGAGAAGTGTCCTCACGCACACCCATTCTCACTTTTATAAATATATATATATGTATACCTACTAAATAATCTACCCGGCGTAACGCTATATTTGATGTCATCACATATGACGTCATCTGCTGGGGAGAGAGCGTATATAATGAGTTCCTCTTGGACAGTGTCCAAAAAAGAGTCCCCAATCTAATAAATTTCTCACTGTCAACTAAGCTCCAACCCCTGCCCCATCACCACAATGTTGCATGTCTGTGCTTGTTTTCCAAGTATTTTAATGAAATGTGCTCTGATAAACTTGTACCCTTTTGACATACATGTCTCCAACAAACCTGTTTAAATCAACAAAATCCCATCCCTTCACTGTTGAGGTCCCTAGATGCTGGAAAGCATTCTATTCTAGCAGCTTCTTGCCTTGAACTGCTGGACTTTGAAAATCCCTCCTTGTTTCCTGCTTTCCTGATTATACTGACATGCAGAAGTTTAAATGTAATGTAAACCAATATCTCGCCTTACATCGGTGCCTCTGTTTAGTTTCGAAAGACAAATGATACCCCCTGTAGGCGGCAGCTGCACCTGTAATTGTGAGGCAAGGGTTGTGCAATCCTCAACCACACGTCTCCTGAATTTGCACTGTTCGAGTCCAGTGGTAAGGAGAAGTCCAGGACGACTGGAAACAATGCCGAGATAAGCGGAGAGCACATACACCACCTGGAAGTCCTAAATAGTCACCCATTTAGTACTGACCAGGTTCAATGTTGCTTAACTTTGTTGATCCAGCGGGAACCGGTGTTTCAATGTGATTATGGTGTACATCTCCTTACATAATCTCCTGTAAATATGACTCCAATTCCCATTACATCCAAGTGACAACGTCTTGTTTGGGATAAATATAAGTAAAAAGAAAGAAACAAAAAAGTTGCTGCTGAAACCACTCTTTCTGGTCTTGACTACCAGATTGATTTTGCAATCTAACTGCAGATGATCTCTCCTCTAAAGTCTTTTTCTTACAGAAGAGGTATTACTAGTCCTTCTCTACGCTATTGTTATTTTTATGGTGAGTACTCAACTGAGCTCCAATCTCACTGTCAAAAAAAAATTGCAGCAAAAACTCGTCTATCACTACTGCAAGGAAGTTTTCTTTTTTTCTTATGTATCTAAAACCAAATGGGAACCCCACGAAACACAGTACCACGAGACTGCTTCCACCTGATTACCACATAATCTTCAAGTCCAATATCAAGGATTACTTGTCAAATTGTTCTCTTAAATCATCAGTCTATCCATACCACTAATCCTTTCAAATCCTCTCATAATATTGTTCATCATTCAATTGATAATCTCATTAACCTTTATCCTCGACTGGCGCTTAACTTTCATTAGTGGTGACCAATAAAAAATAAAAATAACCCTGAATGGAAGAAATATGCTGATGAGCAAATGGCTGAATATTCTAGAAGAGTGTACACTCCCCTCTGCACTGCATTCAACAGCCACACACCATTGATATTATACTTGACTGGCGAGATAACCTTCTGCTGTTAATTTGTGTGCGAATAAAACACTGTTTTCATTTGATGCAAAAGAGTAAAAAAAAAAAATGTATGAATACGCGTTAACATTAAGAGTTACTTCCCTTGCACTGCGGTTTTTTAAACCATGTAGTAAATTCAAGATGGCGAATAAATCAAGTTGATTTTTTATTGTGTGTTAGTCTTATTGCCTATTTGACCAACTACAAACTATTTCATAGTGGCAGCAGTGCAATACGAACCTATGCCTCTGTAGAGACTGGTGTGCAAATGTTAAGTTGCAGTTTGCGGTTGAATAACATTTTGTTGCTATTTAACTCTCTCTCTCTCTCTCTCTCTCTCCCCCTCTCTCTCTCTCTCTCTCTCTACTTTGAGCAATATCTAACACCGTGTTACCCATGAGTCAGTGCATAATAAAATGAACAGTGATCAATTGAGGTGATAAAGATCATGAAAAAGTTAAGGTTAGTAAGAGAGAGAGAGAGAGAGAGAGAGAGGAAGAGAGAGAGAGGAAAAGAGAGAGAGAGTGAGAGAGAGATAGAGAAAGAGAGAAAGGGAACAAAATTTGGAGTTACTAAGAAAAAGTTTAGGATATTTTCTCTTAAATAACAGCAAAACATTATTAAATATTTAATATATTAAAAACAAAATCCTGAAGAAAATAGGGTGTTTTTTTTTGGGGGGGGGGTGTTACACAGGCATCACCACATTATCAAGGCCAAGAGGCCACTCAAGGATAAGGGTTAAAAGTGTGTACAGTAGAAATTGGACAATATAGTAATCATTAGTAATGAAAATTCGGTAAATTTGATAACTTATATGGAACGGCTCATCAAGAACTTATTTACGTTAGACAACCATAATAGGGTGGTAATACAATAATTTTAAAAAGATGTGAGGATACGTATCTCTCTCCGTCTCTCTCTGTCTGTTTGTCTCTTAGAGATATTTAACACTCAATCAAATTTTGCATCTACCAATTTCTTATCAATTCTTCTCTACAGTTGCAAAACCTGAGGTGATGCAATTGAACAATACAAAAGATGTACATCTATTTGATTGATTTTGTTTTCATTTATTTAGTTGCAAACTGTTATTCTCATCTGCATATCATTATCACACCACGTTTTGGCCAGCTCGTCCTCTGGCTTGCTTTGGGTCGGATTGAAACTGCTATCTTCAGACAATGCTCACTTGGAACCATAGAGATTCAACACCTCTATCCACTGTGCCACTGTTGAATCTCTACAGTTCCTGGTGAGAATTGTCTGAAGATAGCAGTTTCGATCCGACCCAAAGCAAGCCAGAGGACGAGTTGGCCAAAACGTGGTGAGATAACAGCAACAACTATGGGAAGCAGGAATTACTGGGGATTCAGTTATGAGATTCATCATTTCTATCCCATTGCGGTTAATCACCTGAAGATGGCCAGAGGATGAGTTGACCGAAACGTCATGAAGCAACAACTATGAAGATGAGGATAACAGCCCACAAACAAATAAATAAATAAATACATAAATTACTCATCTCAAAGAATGCCAATAAAAAAATAATAATAATAACCCTTATCCCTGAGTGGTTTCCGGGCCTTGATAAGTGGTGAACACTGTGTAAAAAATATATATATATATATATATATATATATATATATATATGATTTTGTGTTCATTGGATAAATGCACATAATTCCAACTGCATGCTATGGAAGTTGAATTGCAAAGTGATTTGAAAAAAAGCACTAAAAAGCATATGGCTTGAATTGCTACCCGTTTTTTTACTGCTTTTTCACCACAAACAAGGCACAGTACTACTTTAATGTAAGGAGCTCCTATTTGGGACCAAATTTGCAGGGATACCATGTAGGGAGTTGAACCTGCATATCAAGGAAGCAGGGACCCGGGAGGAAATTCAAAAGTCTAGCAGTTTGAGGAAAGAAACTATTTGAGTAGAAGGCTTTCCAGCAATTAGGGATCTCTACAGCATAAGGGTGGGATTTTGCTGCTTGCTGAATCTGTAGCAGACGAACTTGCAACAAGCACAGTAGCAGGAGTTAAATCTTGCGGCTCAAGATTTAAATCGCCCATCTTACTGGCTTGCCCAATCACAAACCAGTTCTCAGTCACGTGACCAAGAGTATAAAAGGTAAAACTGATAATGCCCTCCCTCTTACTCTCTTTCTCTCTGGCTTCAGCTGGCAGCAGACATTTGCCTGGGCTTTTGGCTCCAGGCCTAACGTGAGTACAACAAGTCAACATGGCTAACATCAAAACTTGTTTCCACGTGCGCTTTACACATGTACTGTTTCCTACCACAAGACACTGACCTTTTGTCCCATCTCTACTATCGGAAGAATGCTCCTACAAAAAAAAACACATTAAACACTTTTCTCTCTCTTTCAACAGGCTTGTCGGGTATTTGATCTCGTCCCCACATCAGGAACTCTTTCCACGACTACTATAAATACAAGTGCGCACAAACCACTGAACTCTTCTACTAACCAGTTTCTTTCTTATACACAAAGATAAAGTTTTTTATTAAATGATAAAATGAGACTTTCTTTCGTTGTCTTCATTACCAAAGATCTCTACAGTGTAGGGATGAAACTTTGCTACTTGTCGAGGTATTTACATCAAGGATGTACTTATAGTTTGTCAGAGCACTTTTTATTAAGATACTTGTGCAACAGGCACAGAGCTGCAACATTTCATCGATAGGACAGAAGTGGGAGTTTGGTTAACAATGTAAGACCTATTAGTTTGGCGACTCTTTTTTGAACCATGTTTAGGAGTGGGAGACTAGTGATAGCTTCACCAACTCAGATGTGATAAGAATACTCCGTGCATGGGTGAATGGTAACTTTGTAGAGGCATAGGATACTCTCACGCATGAGTAGCTTTCTAGCACAGTAGAGAGAGCCCATCATCTTTGCAGCAGCCTTGACAATTACCTCAATTTATTTGTTCCAATTCATGTTGTTTGTGAATGTGAAGCCAAGGAGTTTGAACAAAGAGCTTCAGGTAGTGTATCATTAGCCATGGCAATCAGTGGTTGAGAGGGTTTCATGTAATTATTAAATGGAAATAAGCTTAGTTTTAGCAGCATTGAATGCTACCATCCATCTATGTCCTTATTTCACTGCAGACTGGAGGTCTTCCTTTGAGGTTTCGGCCATATCCTTAGATGAATTTTCATTCATTTTCCCCTCATGTCTGCTATAGAGTGTGGTGTCATCAGCAAATATACTCATCTCAGAGATAATTTTACCAGGGACGTAATTCATAAATATCAGGAATAATAAAGATCCAAGAATCAATCCCTGTGGCACACCTTGATTTATATCATGTTCTTTTGATGTACGGCTATCAAGGATAATTTGGATTCTTCTCTTATCTAAGAAGGATTTGATTATATTAAGTATTCGTCCAGTAATACCATATGATTTGATTTTCATGAGAAAACCATCGTGTCACACCCTGTCAAAGGTCTTAGTTATATCTAGAACTACTGACCTAACCTCCATTGCCTTATCCAGTGTGTGGTATATATGTTCAAAGATTAAAGTTAGGATATCTGCAATAGAAAGTGTTTGCCTAAATCCATACTGTTAATTGGAAAGAAGTTTATTATCTATGAGGTGGTGGACTAACACTTCATTGATTAAGGACTCAAAGATTTTGGTGAAGTGAGGAAGGAGGCTAATGGGGCAATAATTTAGTGGGTCAGTTCTTTCACCAGAATTTTTGAAAACTCACTTAACATAAGCAATTTTCTAACAGCCAGGAAAGCAAAATTCGGTAAGCGATTTGTTGAAGAGTTTGGAGAAAACTGGGGCAACTTCAGCAGAGACTTTTTGAAATAGTATAGCTGGGATGAGATCAGACCCATATGCCTTTGAGGTGTTTAGGTTTTTTTATGATATCATGAACTTGGGAAGGGGTGTTTTTTAGATGATTGTGGGTGGCTTCTGTTCACAAAGGAAAATCTGAGAGAAAGTGGTTAGGGTTAGGGTTAGGGAATTGTTGGAATTGTCGGCTGTCCATTATTTATTACACTGTTATAAATTTTCTGATACATTTTCTGGTGGTTTCAGCATGGCATTCTCTTGGCTGCCTTACAATTATTTCTAGCTGCTATATTTTTGCTTATTTTTACTGTACTTATGTTGCATTTCAGCAATAGCAACTGCACAAGTAGAAGTGAACCATTAGTGAGACTTGGGTTTGCTATCGCATTTCAATGTAGGAA
>NC_136491.1:20450947-20473447 GCF_053919585.1 Euprymna scolopes
ATTTTTCATATCAGTTCAGTTTCTCTTCATTTCATTTGCTTAGCCTGTCTATAGAAAACGGTTTTATTTTATTTTATTCACAATTCGAAGTTATTTTAGAGTGGAATTTGAAGCTCATGTTCTATAATTATATAAAAATATTAAATATATTAAATTATATGTTTATTAATAAACAGATCCACAGGACCTATATAATAATTTATTTACCGGACTCATAATATAAACAAAGAAAATTTCCAGGAAAATGCCTACTTCGGACCATTACCTTGTGATGTGGATTGCTCAAAATACAGTTTAGATCACATTACCTCACTGCTATCAAAGACATTCACTTCGGATTTTATCATGCAATTTGGATGTGATTTTTTATATCCTTTTCATTAACTTCTCTTACTCTATGATATTTAAACAACTTTTAATTGTGATTTTCCATGCCATACTGACTTTAGCAAATAAGGTGTAAACCATTATAATTATTTGCTAATATTTTCCCCTCTGAAGAGATGGTAGACATCGAAATCCTATAGGATAAGGAGTTATGATATTTCAAATGTATTCTTTGTCTTACAAAGAATAATAAAAATCTTTTTATTTGAAATGTATCCTTTTCACGTCATAAAATTTGAAATCTATCGAATGACTTAAATTTTGATTTATTTGCTCTATCTTGTATATTGAGTAATTTTTATTTAGATGGGAGTGTCCTTATAGAATATTACTGCCAATAATATTTTGTAAGACCAATAATCACAGATATCCATACCAGTTGATTGTTAGATAATTTTATTCTGAAGTATATATATATATATATATATAGTCATCCACATACAGTACTGTTTCGCTGTTTCACAGCTCATCAGTGCGGCTAGACAGGCAACTACCTCAAGCCAGGATTGAAACCCGACCGTTTATACGGCAGTCAAGGCTTCTAACCATTACGCTATTGGCGGCTGCTTGAACGAGTAGTGAGTTTAACGATGTTTTGATATCGTCCGAAATACCTCCGCTCGATTTGTTTACACAAAGAGCGTCGCTTATATGCTAATGGTAATTCGTTTTTCACTTCTCAATATGCTCAACTCAAGGTGAGGAGCACTATAGTCATCCACATACAGTACTGTTTCGCTGTTTCACAGCTCATCAGTGCGGCTAGACAGGCAACTACCTCAAGCCAGGATATTTTACATAGGCATCACCACATTATCAAGGCCAAGAGGCCACTCAAGGATAAGGGTTAAAGAGTGTACAGTAGAAATTGGACAATATAGTAATCATTAGTAATGAAAATTTGGTAAATTTGATAACTTATATGGAACGGTTCATCAAAAACTTATTTACGTTAGACTTGAAGACAACCATATTGTAGTCAGCAGGAATGCAGGAAAACTGAAAGACACTTCCACAGGCGTGCAGTTCTAAGAAAGAAGCTTTGTTCATGGAATCTACGTTTAGGTTTAGGCACAGATAAAGAGTGGGGGGAATTATTGATAGTGTTTACAGCTAGACGAGTGTTTCTTGTGAAAGTTTGGCGAGGGGGGACCATAGATTGAAGCTCAGTCGAACACTTTCCATGAAAATAACGATACATCAGATATATTAGTGATGGGACGATTCTAATATTTTTCCTGATTCCAATACAATTACTGATTCCATACTAAATTCCCGATTCTGATACAATTACCGATTCTGATTCCAATTCTTATAAATCCCTAAATATTTTACTATAAAATTATTTTTTCTGATTATCATAAAAACACAAATGTGCATATATTTTATCAAACGTAAAAATACAATTGTGGGAGAGGGTGATTTATAGATTTTAGTTTAAAATCAATAAATATTCATTATTTCCTTATTATTACCAGCAGTGGAAAATTTTGTTTTAAAGGGAATTTAAAAAAATGTAATTAAAGGAATCGTTTGTGGCATCGCAAAATAGGCACCAATTTTTCTGATTCTGATACCCCAAAAGTTCTCATTTTTCTGATTCCTGATTCCAATTTCAAGCAATCGTCCCAACACTAATATATATATATATATATATATATATATATATATATATATATATATATATAGTCATTCACATACAGTACTGTTTCACTGTTTCACAGCTCATCAGTGTGGCTAGACAGGCAACTGCCTCAAGCCAGGATCGAAACCCGACAACTCAAATGACAGTCAAGGCTTCTCACCATTACGTTATATGGCTGCTGCTGTGTGGGTAATGAATACACGATGTTTTGACATTGTCCAAATGCCTCCACTCGATTTGTTTATGCAAAGAGAGTCGCTTAATATGCTAACGGCAGTTTGTATATCACTTCCCAATATGCTCAACCCAAGATAGGGAGCATTATAGTTATCCATATACAGTACTGTTTCGCTGTTTCACAGCTCATCAGTGCGACTAGACTGCTGTGGGGGTAATGAATAAACGATGTTTTGACACACACACACACACACACATATATATATATATATATATATATATATATATATATATATATATATATATATATGGATTGATTGTTGCTATTTCTTCTGATGAGTTGAGGGCAAAATAGATTCACTGATATAATAATTGATATAATAATTAAGTGATTGATTTTGTGCTACGAAACAGATACTGTCAAGAATTGTAAATGTCAACTAAATTAAAGGAATAAATTATAAGATGGTCAACATCATGAACATTGGAATATAGTCTTTTGTCATTTATTCACTATATTGCTCTGTAATTACATTGAGCTTCTTAAATAAGGATTGGCATATATTATAAGGAAATAAAATATATTTCCACAGATATATATATATATATATATATATATATATATATATATATATATATATATATATATATAGATAGATAGATAGATAGATAGATAGATAGATATTTAAAATTCTAGGTTAATATTTTCCAGAGGTAAAGCAACCAATGAAGTTTTAACAAGGTTAATACAAGAGTAGTCAATACCGAAGTTGGGAAACATATACTTTTTATTTGCTTTACATAAGCAGTAATATGTCGCTACACATTCATGAGCATGTTTCGGTCAGCCAGTTACAAGTAATCAGAGACCTCTTCAGACGATATTGCTTATATAAAACCTTAGTCCGTTAGTAAGGTAATGGACTAAATTTTTGTATAAGCAACAGCGCTTGAACAGGTCTCTAATTACTTGTAACTGGCTGACCGAAGCATGTTCATGAATGCGTAACGACATATTTATGCTCATGTTAAAAAAGTATATATATATATATATATATATATATATATATATATATATATATATATATATATATATATATATATACTTTTTATTTGTTTAACATGAGCATAAATATGTCGTTACGCATCATTCAACAATTTCTGAATAAAGGCCGACACTAACCCACCACCACCACCACCACCATCACTCCTTTTCTGATAAAAACCTGGTTAATCACTATGAGGTTTGACCGGGAAATTATCTTGTGACTAAAACGTATGGAATCTGTCACTACAAAGAATGTGATGGACTGCTGTGATGCTGTAAGCGATATGGCTGAATCATTTTAAGGGGTCGGTTTATCTAACCTGGTATAAGAACATTAAATTGATTCATTTTATTTCGAATGTGCTTAAGTATCTAAAATAAGTTACAATATCTGAAATAGAATTTTCATCCTTAAGCGAAACACACAGACTGAAAGGGTCCCATCTACACATTCGTAAACTTGGGTGCTTGTAAACATAGAGTCGACAGATCGATTTTTATTTTTTTTAATGTGTTGTTTTAAGCAAAAACTACAGTACTTACTTGTCATGTCGAAAATTGTAATATATCAAAAAAATTACGAAAAATCATTGAGTAGGAAATTATTTGTAGTTACAAGTAATTTTTACAGAAAATTGGGGGGGGGGGAATGGCATTTTCCCTTGATGTGAACACCTTCAAGATTGCGAATACAGGGGACATACTTATCTCTCTTTTCAATACTTTAATAGCGGACTTTTTATAAGACTAAAGCGATGGACATATTTTTACTTAAAACTAGTGATGGGACGATTCCAATATTTTTCCCGATTCCGATACAATTACGATTCGGTAAAAAAATTCTTGATTCCGATACAATTACCGATTCCGATTCCAATTCTTTATAAATCTCTAAATATTTTACTATAAATTTGTTATTTTGTCCAGATTACCGTAAAAACACATCTTAAATGTGCATATATTTTCTCAAACGTAAAAACCCACTTCTGAGGGTGTGATCTAGCGATTTTAGTCTTACTGAAAGTTTAAATCAATAAATATTTACTATTTTATTATTATTACAAGCAATGGAAGACGTTTTATAAAAACAAAATAAAATAAAATAGATAATTAAAAGAATCTGCTTTGGCATCAGAAAATAGGCTCAAATTTTCCCGATTCTGATATCGATTCCGATACGCCCAAAAGTTCCGATTTTTCTGATTCCTGATTCTGATTCCGATTAATCGTCCCAACACTACTAAAAACACTATAGCAGTTGTTCAACTCGATGAATTTTCATAAGTTTTTGATATATTACTATTTTCGACATGACAAGTAAGTACTGTTGTTCTTGCTTAAAACAACATATTTTAAAAATCGATCTTGCGACTCTATCTTAACAAGCACCTAAACTTGCTATGGGAATGTTTTTCTTTAAGGTGTGTGAAAATAATGGGTGCTTATACAAGGAGAGGCAACAAATCATTTTTTTTTTTTAATATGTCCTTTTTATTTGCTGAATTGTTATGTCGAAAATAGTAATATATCTAAAAATTATGAAAATTCATAAAATAGAATAACTGCTATTGTGTTTTTAGTAAAAAAAAACAAAAAAAAAACTTTCGCTATCGGCTAAACTAGACATCATTACGATGTAATCCAAAATATGCTTCCTAATACATGCCCCCTGTTTTTGCAATCTTCATGGTTTACTCTAAAACATCTACAAACAATGCCATTTCCCCCTGTTTTCCTTAAAAAATTGCTTTTAACTATAAATAACTTTCTATTCGATTAATTTTCATAATTTTTGGATATTTTGCTATTTTCGTCATGACAAGTAAGTAATATTGTTTTTGCTTAAAACGATATATTTTTTTAAAAAATCGATCTGTCGCCTCTCTTGGAACAAGCACCAAATCATGTTTCTGTTATGCTTAAATTTTCGGTGCATTATTCAGATTGGCACTTATGGCGGCATTTAAAGGTCAAGAAATTACAGAAAGGTATATATTCATTAGAGAACAAAGATGTCATATTTAAAAAAAAATACGTAAATCGATCAAGTAGTTTTTTTGTTTTTTTTTAAACTAAGAAAAATTCACGATTTTAAACTATTTTAAAGTCTTTTATATATTCTGTGAGGGACAGTTTAAAGACGTTAAAATTACTCGTAAGTGTCAACACATAACATCTAACTTTTTTTTATAAATGAAACATAACAAAAAATCGTATAAGTAACTGTTACAAAAGGCAGTAAAAGTGACGTCTCAAAATGATTAAGAAAAAAAGAAATTTTACTACTAAACTGCATTGAGCATAAGGCTGTTTTCACTTCTCAACTCCGATTGAAGTTGTCTTTTCTATTTTTCTTTTATTGGATTTAATCGGGGCAAACGGAAACACTACGAATTGCTTAGTCATAAAACTAGATTTTCTTGAATAAAAAAAAACTACTTGATCAAATTATGTGATTTTTGGAATATTTCATCTTTGTTCTGTAACTGGTACATACATCATACAGACTTGTCTGCATTTTCTTTACTTTTAATTGCCGCCGCAAGTGCCAATCTAAATAATCACCAAATTTTCAATAGCATTGTCATCCCACTGTTACACTTATATCTATTATATTAAAAAAACTCAAATCGTCTTGCTTGGGCGTTGAAACCATGTATCCGGTTCTACTTTACAATGCGCGTGCGCAAAGAAATAAAAAACAAAGCTTTAAAACTGTTTTTTAATCGACAGTTTACGGGCATCGTCTTTTTCCTTCTTTTATTTTTTAAGAGATTTATACCTTTTATTTTTCTACACTCCTAGCATAAACAAAACGAATATAAATAAAACCGAAAATAAGTTTCTTTTTAAATATGGTTCGCCTTACAAATAAATAAAATCGGAGTTTGTTTCACTATACATATAGGTACCAAAAGTTGTCAAAAAAACAAATATATACCAAATAAATGTTATCAGAGGCAAGATAAGTTACTTTTTCTACCTAATTGGATAAGTTTTTAGTGATTTTATTTGATGTGAAATGTTTATATCGCTCGAAAAACAATAGGTACGGGCAAAATGATTTGGTCTTTTCATTAATACTACTATGTACTTCCTCATCATTTTTTCATTGTCAGCCATTTTTTATTATAACATTTTCTGGCTGTGTGGGTTGAAAGCAATCCATACAATCACAAATGAAAGAAAAGAAAGAAAAATTGTTTTATTATTTATTTGCTCTTTTTAATTTTAGTTGTTTTATTTTTGTCAATAAATACACGATTGAATTTGATAACATTTAGAAAAACAAATCTATATTTAAGTTTTTTTTTTTTTTGTTGTTAAAACCTTTGCAAAAATAATCCAGCTCTTTCACATTTTATAGAAAAATTTTAAGTATTTAATTATTATTAATTTAATTGTAATTATTTTTTCTTATTTTTACCATTAAATAATTTTACTTGAAGAGCACACATATTTTCAAATATATTATGAACAAAACTCTTCTCCCAGAACTGCCTGCCTTTGGAACACTGTTCCGTTGGCATGCTTTCCAACTGAATACAACATGGTAGCCTTCAAATCTTATGTAAACAATTCCTGTTCTGCTGTTCTCATAAATAATCAATTTACATCACAAGTGATTACTACACGACCACCTTACATTAATTAACCCTCATTCTCAAATGAATGCCGCTGCTCAAAATGTATAAACATTCTGACCCCTCCCTTTACTTAAAATTCACCAAAAATCAGGAAATTAACCAATTTTAATGAAATTTTCAGTATTTATCAAATAATGATCGCGGAATATAATTAACCCATTATTTTTATTTAAATCTTAGTGAAAATGTATTATTTTGTTTAAACAAAAAATACCTTTACTAAAGTTATGGTTTTCAGTAGTAAATAAAAAAACACAAGAATTTAATGTTGCTTTTTTTTATATAAATAAAGCATCGTAATTTGTAACAATAAAATAAAATAAAATAATTTTTACAGGAACATTACGAAAAAAGCCCATGAAGTCCGTATTAATGAATTCGATATAACTCGAAGAAAAATTTATTTCTTGAACTACCAATATTATCATTGAATTAAGCATTGTTTATTTAATATTTTCACACACAAAAAAAATTATAATTGCAAAAATTATTTCTACTTTTTTTTACGCTTACATTTTTAACGTAATCTTTACATGTAAGATTCTAATATTCCAATAGCACGCAAGAACGTATAATTATCAACGTAAAATAATGTTCATATAATCTTGGAAAATAAAGTAAAAAAAAATTAAATTGAAAAACAGGAACATAGAAAAATAATTTAATTAAAAAATGGCAAAAATTTTACGAACGTTCCATGTCAGTAAGTACGGATGTACAGAGTTGAAAAGAAAACCAGTCTGTTTTGTCCACCCTCCTCCTCTTTTCAACTACCCGCCTGTTTGTGTTTATCAACTTTAAATTTCACGTAAACATTATGATAAATTTTAACGTAAGTCTGTATTTTTTTAGTGTGTAATTTTTTCAATGATTATAAATTGTTTTCTTAACTAATTGTAATTATGTATTAATATTAATAAATAATGGTGCTAACTTTTTTTTTTTCAAAGAATTGTCAGTAGTATAATTAATGAATTTAATTAACTTTTATGCATTTTTAAGGGAAGAAGCGTCTGCGACTCAAAAAAAAAAAGAAAAAAAGTGACTCTGTATGCCGAAATAATGTTAAATAAAGACATAAATTATGTCTAATTTTTCCTTCCATACATATTTGAATTTTGCCGCCAGAGGTTTTATGGATACGATAAAACAACGCTCGTTCCTACCAGTGATACATTTTTGGATAATTATTACGTTTTTTTTTTTTTTGTGTGTGTAAAAGTTAAGTACATTTATTGTATTAATCCATTATCTTAAGACTTTAACTTAACTTGGAAATAATTCCAGAAAACTTATATTTTTCTTGCCAGAAAAATGTAAACACGATTTTTGCCATGATAACTTTTTACGTGAAATCTAGGGTTTTTTCAGATTTGAGATAAAATTATTCCATGTATTTTTTATTTCACACGCTTTATTTCTTTGAGAAATTAACTTTAAACTATAATCTTTCAAATACAATAAAAAAGTACTCGAAAATTTAAAAAATTATTATGATTAACCGGCGTTAAAAACCATGCCCCCTCCCTACCGAAACAGCTATTAATTGCTCGTACCTAAAAAACGAATAATGTTGAAAACTGCCGGCGAACAAGAAAATATGGCTACGATATCTTGTCAGAATTTTATCTTGCTTCCAGATAAATTCGACGCTAAAGTAACTAACCTGAAAAAAAAAAAAAAAAAAAATGACAGCATGGAATAAAAAGGGGGGAGGGGGTAAAGAATAAATATAAAGGTCTTGCTTTGAAACGAAGAAGAGATTTTATTCACAATAAAATTAGTTGCAAATTTTTCCCTTTGCGGGCATTAAATTTAAAAAATCGCCAAGATAACATATAATGAAAAAAATAACACTGGTTCTTATAATGAAGATGTCGTATCCATGAACGAATACAATAATAAGATTCAAAATAGTATTTCCTAATCACACTCTCATATGAAATAAATTTTAGGAGCGTACTTACAAATTGAAAGCCAGTCAGGCACGTGCCTTTTTCTTTTTTTTTTTTTTCTCGTTTAAAGTCCTTTTAGAATTTTCTCTCCTCCATTTGCGTGCAAACCGTAGACACGCAGATGGATTTCAGAAGTATGGCCGCGTCGCATATCCGGAGTATTCTTGCCGGGTTATCTTCTTTGTAGGAGGTTCCAAAATTCCTTGTCACGTAAAATAAGGTCTTTTCTTAAAATAATTACACTCCTTCAAATTACGTGCAAAACCGTAGTCACATAGATAGTTTTCAGAAGGATGCCTCGTCGCATACACGGGGTATTCTTGCCGGGTTTTCTTATTTGAAGGAGGCTCGTCAAAATTCCATTTTCAGCGCCAGGCAATGAAACAAACAATCTCCACGTCGGTGGAATTTCAAAAAAGGGCGAATCTCGCGCTGGGCTCGTGACGTCATCACACAGCTAGCATTTTCCTTTTCTCAAATTAAAGGGAGTTTCGTACAAACCCAAATGTACCAAACTAAGAATCATAAAGGATACGAAATACAACAAATCAAATACAAGAACCAGATAAAAAATAATAAATGTAAACGGGGGGGGTACACTATTATTGGTACAAAAAAAACTTCCAACAATCTTTGAAGACTTGATAATCACTTCAAAATAAGAAATAAAACAAAATGTTGTCAGAAACATTTATTGGGTGGATTTTGTTATATTTCTTATTCTAAAGGGAATATTGAGTCTTCAAAGACATCGCGGCCATGTTTTGTTATTCGCCAGCAGTCTTCAACATTATTCGTTTTTCAAACCGAATAAACATGTTACATTAAATAAAAATACTAGAAAATTATACAGTTAGGTAGAAAAGTAACTTATCTTGCCTCTGGCAACACTTATTTGTAGTATATTCGTTTTTTTTCGAATCTATATGTATTGTAAAACAAACCTTACATTCGTTTCCTTTGTTTTACTTTGTTTCATTACACAATAATAAAATACACACATATTATTTAGGCGGTAGATGTTTTTTACATCGGCATTTTACTGCTCTTCCCGTATCCCCCCTTACATTTACGCATATTTTTTTTTAAGAATTCTAATATAAACAAAACGATATTAGATCGAAGATAATAAAAACATGTACGTTTTTAGCGTCCTAAATTTTTAAAACGATTTTGATTGTACTTTCGTTGCAAGTTGTTATGTTTTTCTAATGTAAAAAAAAAAACCAAATACTTGATCAATTTACATATTTAAAAAGAATATTTGTTTTTTTTGTTTTTTTCTTTACGACCTAACTCAGTGTAGTTTACCCCCTAAAAAGAAATTAATTTATTTTTTTCTTAATACGTTTCAATGGGGTCTAAAGATAATGTAAAGAATGTGTAATATTTGTTTATTGGTTGTTATAACTGACAAAGTGGATACAAAAATTAGCCTGAGAGGAATATTTTATTTTCTTATACTTTTAGAATTCTGTGTCTGCTCTTCGCAGGCAGGACACGTGTGACAACGTAGAAGCCTGGAGACTGACTGACTGTCCAATCCTTTTTAGGTCAATCATCGCATCATCGGTCAAAGAGAGAGAGAGAGAGAGAGAGAGAGAGAGAGAGAGAGAGAGAGAGAGAGAGAGAGAGAGAGAGTTTGGGGGGTGAGCGAGCAGCAACAGCAGAAGAGAAAAGAGAATAGATTTTTGGGTATCTTGGTTAGTTGAGTTCTTTTAGAGAAAGAGAGGATTAAAGAAACAATGTCTTTTCTGCATGGTAGTAATATGCGGCCTGGGGTCATTTAGGCTCACTCCTACCAATGAATTTTTTTAAATAATAAAAATTGGACATTTCAGAGTAGGCAATCCTATATAAATTTAACGTAAAATGAGCACCCACTTCTTGGTCACGTAGCGGTAACGAGACATGTAATCGTAAGCATTTTCTTAAATTTTTTTCAAGCTTGATAGCGGTGAGAAAAGGGGGTCAGAAAGAGATAACGGAGTGTGTGCGTGTGTGTGGGGGGGGTTATAAGTTCCAAACATTTTAAAAATACTTAGAAACATTTCAAAATGTGTGTGTGCGCATGACAGGGGGGACTCTTCATTTTTTTTTGTTAAAAATTTGCTTTGAAAAGGTCTCATCGTTAAATATTACTAAATTAATTATTATTTCCTGATATTTTTTAAGGCTGTCAACACTCCCAAAATTTAGGGCGAACCTGTACAATGCGCACTTCCTTCTTGCATTTTTTTCTTTTCATCTTTTTTCATTTTTTTTTTCAACACATTACACCTCTCTTATATAAAAGATTTTTCATTTAATGCAAAGGCAATGATGTTTAGACCTTTATTATCCAATGTATTCAATATAATTTTCACTAGTCGCCATGTTTGTTTTCACGCGCGCATGCATTCAATTTTTGCACGTTTATACATTAATTCTGTATACTCAGTATTCTATGGCTAACTATAATATATACTATAAAATATACTGATCAAACGAGTCACAGGTAGCCTAGTTTAAATTAAAAATACTACTTTCGTCAAATTTTAAATATTTTTTTCGTATTTTCTGTTCCATTAACTTTGTTAGAGAATTTTCATAATTACGTTAAACACAGATTGAAGGAATCCTTTAATGAAGGATCTCATCTACACATTCGTAAACTTGTTATGTAAATTTTTGTGTGTGTGTGTGTGTGTGTATGTGTGTGTGTGTGTGTGTGTGTGAGAGAGAGAGAGAGAGAGAGAGAGAGAGAGAGAGAGAGAGAGAATCATCTTCTTAAAAGATTAATCTTATTATCTTCTTTTTTTTTTTTTTTTGCTGCATAAAAAATGTATGGATAAAAAAAAATAAATAACCGTGAGAAAAGATTAAGATGTCTTTCTATTTTATTTTTTTTGGTGAAAGTTTGTTTTCTTTCTTCCCACGGCTGCCAATCTGGTGAAAGACCCTCTGACTTTTTGTCTTGCCGCTAATCTCTGTTAATCCTCTAAAAACAAGTTATATACCTTGAGGTTTTAAAATCGTTAAATCCATAAATTGTTTGTTTATAATTGAGAAAAGGATGTGAAAGTTGTTTTTGTGTAGACTCAACGAAATGCGTCGTAAATCGTCTTAAAGCAACTTTTAACAATCGCTCCCACAAGCATTCAATTAAGAAAACCAGTCTTTCTAACTCACAGGTTACACTAACCTGTAGTAGTTATATGAGGAACTTCAATTTAGGTAAAAATGGCAAAAATGAACAAAAATAGGTAAAAATGACACTTTGACAACGCAAATTAGGACCGTTCAAGAAGTAAAGCTCCCATTTGTCTAACTAAAATAAGTTCAATCCATTTTTCGGCCATTTTTCTTGTTCTCACTCAAAGCTCGACACTTGTAAATTGTAAATAAATTTTGCCAATTTTCTACAGTATAAGATTTTTTTTAAGTAAAAAATCTTTTTTGTGCAAGAAAAATAAAAGCAGTGGCCGCCAGTAATTAAATCATTGAATTAATTTTCCATTTTCAAGATTTAATAAAATAAATTGAATTAATGTAAATATGATACCGATAAAATTTTACTTAGGCGTTTTTTTTTTCGTTTTTTTTTTCCAGATTATTATATACTAGCAGTACTCTCTAACCGGCGTTGCCCGGTGGAAGCGTGTCCCTATCTTGAAAAAACAAGTATAGGTTGTTGTTGTTGTTGTTGTTGTTGTTGTTGTTGTTGCTGCTGCTGCTGTTGCTGCTGCTGCTGCTGCTGTTGTTGTTGTTGTTGTTGTTGTTGTTGTTGTTGTTGTTGTTGCTGCTGCTGCTGCTGCCCACAAGCGAGAAAAAAACAAACAAACAAACAAACAAACAAACAAACAAACAAACAAAACCCAGCCATTTAGCCTTTGAAGCTGTGGTAATGTTGATTGGTTACTTACCGGCCCCCGCGACTAAAAATATTTTGTCTCTGTGTTTTATTAAGTAGAAATTTATGTAAAAACGAAAACATGGAATCCTATCCTAAGGAAATGAAACTTCTTCCGTATATTTATCATTTATTATTTCTTTCATTAATACTTATTCATTAATACTTAATTATTTCTTTGATCAATACTTCTCGTTGCAATTATGTTACTTATAACCGTAAGGAAAAAAATTCTTTCATCAATACTTCGTTGCAATTATCAGAGAGGCGGTAGCACTCTATATAGGGATGGCCCGTACACGCCTATATACGCCTACAAAACAAAACTATCCAAATCTCAACTAAAATCAACTTATAAGTTTCAAAAAGCACATATTCTTACAGGGAAGCGTCTTACGAATCCAGCGAGTGTCAGAACGTCGGTTAAAATGTCAAAAGAGAGCAAAAAAAAAAAAAAAAGGGTACAAAAATGGCCAATTGTTCTTCTTTCTTCTTTCTTCTTTCTTCTTCTTCTTTCTTTTGAGACGATGTATCTCGGTGTACGAACGGTCTCTGACAACAGTTCAAGCATCAATCGACTGCTCTTTACACGGAGAAGTGCAGTGACCCATCGCTTTTTAGCTAACTCCATAATTAAATAAGATTACGTGTAATAACAAGTTTTAAACACTATATACCCAATGTAGACAGACCACTTCGAACACGGAACTTCTCTCAAAAGGGACAGCTCCAAATAATACACCGGATGCTCACAGACGTTCCAGTTTGCCAGTGGCCTATATTTCTTGGACGCTGAATATTTGAGGTGAACGTTAAGGTTTTTTCTTTAAACAGTAACCCACCAGCGTTAATGAAACCACGAAATCTTTATCTCAGTTGATCAAAATTGTTATAAGAGTAACCTATCAGCAAGTACGACGTCAAAAAACAATGTTATAAAAACAAATAATTCTTCAGATTTTGGACTGTAAAATATGTACAAAATGTCAATGCTGTGACCAGGATTCGAACCTAGGTTAGCACGGCCACAACGTGGGGTCCTAACCTCTAGACGATCACGGCTAACACTGACGTCCGTCGCTCTTGGCAGAAAGACACATGGCTACTGTCAAACTATTGAAAAATAAGGAGGAAACTTGAAATTCTCACGCATGCGCAAAAATACACCATTGTTAAATGCAGCTGAATCTCTTCGTTCGCTAAGAAAAGTAGATCAGACCAGTTCTTCTAAGAACTCACCAAACGCCAAAGGAAATAAGTTAAATTAACCGCAAAAGAAACTGCAAGAAAGTCATCTTCTAAGAACTCACTGGAAGCTGACCAAAAAGAATCAAAATCCAAGCCCTAGCCACAAAAATAACTAGATATTGTGGCTACTATACACAATCTACTAATAAAAACAAGTAAATTTTCTAAAATAAACTACAATAAATTAACCAAGTAACCTCACACTGTCACTGATTAGGACTTCATATAAAGATAACAACTACACTATTGGTGTATATACCGTTCCACACTTTAACTATTGGTGACGGGGCAGTATCTCAATTCTACGAGAGTTGTCTTGCTATAAGATAAGTGATATTATAGTAAGATACACATAAGTGTTATATGTTTACATTTAATAAAAAATTCCGAAGTCAGCACGTAGTAAAAAAGCTCAGAGAAATATAGACTATGAAAAAAACAAAGTCAAGGTATTATCTGAGCAAAAAGAATACTATCAGAAAAATGCTGAAATAATAAAAATTAAGTATCATGCAAATCCTGAGGCAAAGAAGGCTGCCTCGCGTGCTGACTCAAAAGCACGGTATAACAGGGATCCCGAGGGGAAAAAAACTGCCTCACGTGCTCTTTATAACAAAGAACCAGAAAAAAAGAAGGCTGCCTCACGTGCTCTTTATAACAAAGAACCAGAAAAAAAGAAGGCTGCCTCACATGCTGACTCAAAAGCACGGTATAACAGGGATTCCGAGGGAAAAAAAGCTGCCTCATGCACAAACTATTATAAAAAGACCTAAAACCCAGCAGGAAGCGACCTGCTACTAATGGAGGCGGCAATGAGCCGCCTCCTAAAAAACACAATACTATCATGAATGTAAGTTTAAAAATAAGACTGTAAGTAAAAATACTAATTAACAAGAATAAAAAAGCATTGGAAATACAAAAGGATATAGGGATGGTATGCCAAAAAGTATACAAACAAGATAGCTATGAATGGCTAAGCACATGGAAATAGAATTGCATCCAAATATAGCCCTATAGCTTTTATGGCACGGAATGAAGATTGGAGAAAAGCTATAGGGCTATACTTTGGATGCAATTCTATTTCCATGTGCCTAGCCATTCATAGCTATCTTGTTTGTATACTTTTTGGCATACCATCCCTATATCCTTTTGCATTTCCAATGCTTTTTTATTCTTGTGTTACTTATAACTGTAAGGAAAGAATATATATATATATATATATATATATATATATATATATATATATATATATATATATAAAATTTATTTATACAAACATTAATGGCTACATGTGTGCATACATGTTTCTGTAATCACCCGCATTGGGGGACTACGTCTTCAGGCCAAGAAATAAATTTAATATACCTGCTCTGTTCACTCATTGAGCACTCCTTGGTAGACACATATTGTTTCATTGGATGTACTTCTAGGAAACTAAACTCTACTGGCTATATATATATATATATATATATATATATATATATATATATATATATATATATATATATATATATATATATATATGTATATATATAATAAAAATAAACCCCAAGAAAAACAAAAAAGAAAACACCCCCGAAAAGAAATTAAGGTTTTTCTTTTCATTTCGATGCAAATAAATAAATAAATAAATAAATAAATAAATAAAACAATAAAAAGTAAAATAAAAATAAAGGCAAGACGAGTTTAGGTGGAAAAATAATCTCGAACCCTCTATCACATAAAAGAAACCAAACTCCCTAATTACCAGTATGTTACTATGCCCACAATATATAAACATTGATATAGGTATTTCAGAAGTTGTTTTAACAATATGAAAGCAATATTAAAACAACTTTAAAAAAAAAAGAATAAATATTTTTTATTTATTTATTTCAAACAATATATACAGAACATCTTTTTTTACTATTAAACTATGTTATTTGAAACAGGTCATTTTAAAAAGTTTTATACAATATAAATAGAATTTTTTTATAATTTTCAACAATATAAACCTTTTTTTATTTTTAACTTTAAACAATAAAAACAGAACTTTTTGCATTTTTATTTTTAATTTTAAACAATATGAATAGAACTTAGTATGTATTTTTGGTACTGCGGTATTTTACAATAGTTTTTTTTTTCAGGTTAAATTCAAGTTTCACGATACCTTTTTCTTTTGGTACTTATGCACTTATTGAACTGTGTTGAAATAATAACGTTATTTAGAAAGTCATTCTTAACATGGGGAGAGGAGGGTGTTTTGTAAATAATCTGTACTTACACCTAATAATTTAATAAAAAAATGATATCGTAAAAAAGCGCGGCTCAATAAGTGCATAAGCACCTTTTTTTTATTAAATTGTTAGGTGGAAGCACAGAATAGTTACAAAACACCCTCCCTTCGCCATGATAAGAATGGCATTCGAAATAATAACGTTATTATTTCAACACGGTAACAAAAATGCATAAGTATCGAACTTTTTATAATTTTAAACGGTAATTCTTTACTTGGTTTCTACCTGAATATTTTCCTTTGAAATGACGACTTCTATCGGTTTTCCGGTATGTAGTAAGCGAATATCGCAAATACGTAGTTTTTCGAATATGAAACAATATAATTGTTTATGTTAAAAGTGGTGGCCATAGTTATGCATTAAAAATATGCGCGTGCTTTAACAGAACATTTAAATTATTTATTTTAAACTAGTACGACCCGTAAACCGGCGTTGCCCGGTGGAAGCATACTCCCCTCCACGTAAAAAAGTAAAGTACGGTTGTTGTTGTTGGTGGCCACCCCAACCTCCCCACGTTAAGAACAGTTTTCAGAATAGAAACCCCCCACACCACCAATCTCCCCATGATAAGAACGGCTGTCGGAATAGACACCCCCTAACCTTCGCAAGTGAATTACAGTGCAGAAAGCAGATATTTATATCCTGAAAAGTATCTGCCTACGCTAAATATAAATGACCTTGTCTTAATGATTTTACTGAATAACTTATAAAACTCGTCATTCTCCAAAAAAGTGAGAAGTTTGATATAATTTAAAAATTATCCCGCCCTGCCAAAATAAAAATTAAAAACACAGACGTTGTAGAAGCGGTAAAGTGTAAAAAGTTGTAGAAGTCGAAAAGTGAAAAAAAAAAAAAAAAAAAGAAACATAGCCGCCCCCCATCTCCCCAAAAATAGGTTCCCCGTAAACTGAACTATGCATTATTCCAACCCCCTCCCATATATATATATATATATATATATATATATATATATATATATATATATATATATATATATGGATAAATATTTTTTATAAAATAATTATTAAATAAAACGTTATAATTTTTCTTTTCGGTGCTTCTTCAGAATTTGAACCTAACCAAACTGATTTTTTCCAAACCCAAGCTAAGGGAATGAGAGCTTGGGGAATGGGAACTTAGCTCACATTTCTCGAATGGTCTAATTTTTTCTTGTCAAAGTGACATTTTTACCGTGCCATTTTTATCGATGCCATTTTTATCGGTGTCATTTTTACCGAGTACCGAAGAATGTATTTGGTGAACCTGAAGAATCTTGTCCTCCTTTCTATTTTTTTATTTTCAACTATTTTTTTCAATTTTTTCAGCGGATTATTATCAAATGAACACTAATGTACCAAATTATCAAAAAAAGAAAAGATTGAAAAAAATTCAATATTTAAATATTCGGAGGGGATGCTCGGTTTCTAATGCAACATTCTAATTAATCAATCATCCATTTTAGAATCGCTCTAAGTTTTTATGCTAAATTTTGTGAATTTAGCCTTTTTTAAGCAGTTTAGGCTTTTTATATATTGTATTTTAACAAGCAAAAATTAAAAAAAAAGGCTAAACTACTTAAATAAAAGGTAAAATTCGCAAAATTTGGTCTAAAAATGTTGAAGGATTCTTAATTGGGTGATCGATTTACTAGAACGTTGTATTAAAAACCGAGCACCCCTACAAATATTTGAATATTGACTTTTTTTAGTGTCCATTCGATAATAAACCATTAAAAAAAATGCAAAAAGGAAAAAGGACAAAAATAAAAAAATATTGGGCGGGGGGGGGGGGATATTCTTCAGGCCCGCCAGTTATTTTGTTTATTTTCACGTAGTATTGTGGCAAATGAATTGCAAAGTGATTTCTATGAATGCTAAAAAGCAAATGGTTCTAATTGCTTATCCTCTTTCTCCACTTTGTTTGCATTCGCTTCCTACTTACTACAATCACAGACAGGAGCTAATTCTCGTTGCTCGAGATTTGAAATCCATTTTCTCCTTGGCTTGTTCAGTCACAAGCCAGCTCTCAATCACATGACCGAGTATGTAAAAGACGATATCTGAAATTCTTACTCCTTTTTTCTTCTGGCCCTGCCGGGTAGCAGACTTACCCTGGGGTTTTGACCCCAGGCCGAACGTGAGTATAACAAGCTAACATGGCTCTCTTTAAACCTACATTTGTTTCCATGTGCGGTACCCAAACGAACTTTATTTAACATACTACAGAACTGCTCTTGTCGATACACCCACACACACACACCCACGACAACACGTAAATACACTGAAGACTTTGCTCTTTCTTTCTCTTTTAACTAGCTTCCTTTGTCCCAACGACTACTAACTATAAACATGTGTAACTGGAACTATTCTCTCCTCAACAAGCCGGCAATATATTAAATCTATCTTTACACAAGAAAACTTCCACCTACTAACCTGTTTCTTTCTTGTACTAATGCTACTAACGAAGATAACATATAAAGTTGCTTTTGAATATAGAATGGAACTCCATTTTGTTGTTTCTTATTCTATAGCTTTCTTCTTCACTAATTTGGATGCCCCAGGGCCATTGACGCATTAGCCCATCTACACACTATTGATGTTTTTTTACTACTTTTCAACATTTCTCTCGTGGGTCTTCTTCTTCTGGTTCATCCATCATCCGTCCGATCCTTGCACCTCTCTGCTACTCCTGAGTTCTCATATGAGTACAAAGTCCAATCCACGATCTACACATCAGAACAGATAAGAGATGTAGCTCTGCTTCTTTGATGCTTTGCTTCTTAAGATGAACACAATATTCCTCTGCTCAGTTTGTGGAAATGGAGTCAGATGCAATCAAAGTTTTTTGCAGTACTTGTGTTCATTGAGTACACAAAAAAAACTCAGATGTGGAGACAGTTTTTCTGGATGACATAACTATTGAGATTCTTCAGAAGTTGTGTTAATTTATTGATACCATTGGAGCACAGAGTGAATCTAGTGCTAGTTTGGTTACAGGAATTAGAAGTGAACGGAGTAAATTTGGGAAACTTGTGTCATTACTAGGGCTGTCACAACAGCATATTCTTTTCATCGTTTGGACTCTTGAGTATATATCCATTAATATCGCATATGTTTTTATATAGACGGATGTGGTTCTCAGTTGATTGATTGTGTCTTACTGTGGCGGATATATACTCGAGAGTCAAAACAATAAAAAGAATATTCTGTTGCCATTACCCTAGTCATTACTAACTCATAGGCTTAGATCTGATGGCCTCAAAGTCAGATTAAATCTCGATAGTATAGGGAAATGCGTCTAAAAAAAGAAGACTCAGGTGGTATGGTCACATTGGAAGAATAGATGAGAGTACTGTAGGACAGTTGAGGTAGCAGGATAACTTCACGTGAAAAGATCAAGGAAAACATGGAAGTGATAAGGGTGGATTTGAAAGAAAGCGGGATAAATAAAGACCTGGTCAGAAATAGGTTAGTTTGAAAGTCACTTTCTCAAAAATAATTTTGATAAATTAAAGATGATGACCAATTTGTGTGCAACAAGTGTAAGATGATGGATAAGAAATCAGATGTGCAGAAAGTATATCTGGATGACGAGGCTATCGAGGTTGTCGACAAGTTTTGTTATCTTGGTGATAATATTGGAGCACTTGGAGAAACTGGTGTTAGAGTGATTGTAAAAGTCGGGAGAAGATGGAGTAAGTTCATAGAACTAGACTAGTTCCATTATTAATTAGAAGAGAATTACAAAGGGAAAAGCATATCAAGACTGTATGTGCAGTGTGATGATGTATGGGAGTGAAAATCTGGCCAGTGAATGTTGAGGATATGCGTTGCATGAAGGTGGTAGATTGGTTACAGGAATTAGAAGTGAAGATGTGGAGAAAGTGGCTTAGCGTTAAAGAGACTGCGCGTTTGTGCCTGCAGAGCACAAACTAGGAATCAAGATGGCGCCCGCATGCATTTATGTGGAAAAAAGTCTCGTGGAATCTCGGAGAATCTCGTACCCTGATTCCATAAATAACGAGGACAGGAAAGCGGGAAGAGAGACGATTTTGAGTCACGAAAACGAACGGACGTGTGTAAAAGAAGAGGTAGAAAAAAAGAGTGTGGTGAACGAAACAAACAACGACTCGGTTGAAAGTAGAGTTGTAACGAACACAGAACAGAGAAGTTTGGGAAACTTCTGTCATTACTAACTAAGATCTGATGACCTCAAAGTAAGATTAAATCTCGATAGCATAGGAAAATGTGTGCAGAAAAAGAAGACTCAGATGGTATGGTCACATTGGAAGAACGGATGAGAATACTGTAGAACAGTTGAGGTAGCAAGATAATTTGACAGATGTGGAAGAAATATATTTGGATGGCAAAGCTATTGAGATCGTTGGGAAGTTTTGTTTCCTTGGTGATAACATTGGAGTACAGGGTGGAGCAGATGCTAGTGTGATTGTAATAGTGAGGGGCGGAGAATGTAAGTTCAAAGAACCTCTGCCTTTATTAATCAGTAGAGCATAAGGGTTAGGGTTATAGTAGTAGTATCATATGGGCTAGACCTCTATACTACTATTTTTTAGCCAGTCTGAGAAATTGTCTTCAGATAGATGGGCTGTTACATAGCCTCCTTCCAATGACTGGACAGTGTAGGATTAAGTGGTCTATATCCTAAGGAGCTTACTTGCACTTTGGGCAGATTGGGGAGTCTATTTGTGCTTGTTTACTGCAGTCCCGCAGTGTCTTGTTCTGATCCACTGCTTCCTACTATTTATAGCAAAACCTGGGAGGTGCAAAGTTGGGTCTTCAATGATGCCCCTCCTTTGGGAGTATTGTTTCTCCATTCCTTCCTCCATGTCCCAACTGGGTCGAAATTTTTGGTTTTTGAGTTGTAGAAGGGACTTTCAGGACTTGAGTCTGGAGGTATCTGGTGCATCTTTTAAAATTTGTTGGATTGGTTAAGTTCCTGGTGTCCTTGACGTTTTTAATTATTGTATAGGGTGATGTGTGCAAAACATGCTAGCATGTAAAACGGACATTAAACTGATGATGATGATAATGATGATGATGATGATGATGATGATGATGATGATGATTAATGACTTTAAGAAATTGATTTCCAAACTAACCTATCTCTGCCCAGGTCTTTATTTATTCCTTTTTCTCTCTAGTACACTTTTATCATTTCATCCCTTGTTTTTTTTTTTTTTTTTTTTTTTTTTTTGGCCAGCATCTGGTAAAACGGACGTGAAACCAAATACAATGATGATGATTGTCGAAAGAAATTAATAAAACAATAAATCGACTGTAATGCATCAGTAAGTGTTTAAACAAGAACAAGAAGCGCCCATCTTGCATTTTTTGATGAGTAAAGTTGCAAGAAAGACGTACCACCATGTTGAAAATCTTTAAAATAGTCTCTTGTATTCTTTACTATTCCAACATTTTAATTACCTGTGTGGGTGACCACACTGTGGGTCTTCTTGGTACATTTACGTAGATGTGAACGTCTTCTATCCTATCCACAGGATGATATGAAAATGTGGACATGACTATCCCTCCCAAGAACTACCCTTCATCCATCAACACAGATTGAACAAGTGAATAAAATCGTGTATTGTAACAATCATTATTTGTCTTCCCCTTCACGCACATTAGACAATGACACTCTCACTTATTAACGACAAGGATGTATGTTAAAAAAGAAGAAGAAGAAGAAGAAGAAGAAGAAGAAGACAACAACAACAACAACTTTTAACGCCTCAGGTTGACCTCTCAAGGATCACAGCTGGAGAATCTGATTGTAAAAAGACTTAGCATTATCTCCTTCACAACAAGAGAACTGACATATATTCAACACTCACCCCGCCCTTTCTGCCATTTAAACCTTCTGATTATAATAGATTATACAAAAGAAAATAAGAAAAATTTAAAGAATTACTTATTCAATTGTTAACAGGTGGGTTCGATCCTCTATATGACAGTTTAACATAATACCCCCCCCCACCTCTACTTGATCTTTCAACTAGTCTTAAGCCCGTCCCCAGCAAGCTTATTTACAAACAGAACTTCAAGCTGGAGGAAAACATTTTATGTTAAATTTGCAAAGCCTCTCTAAAAATTTAACAGATAAATCTTTTTAATAATCTGAGACGTTGGTTTTTAACCAGTAGAGCGTTGTGGAGTTATGATCACTATTATATTTGGTTTAACGTCTGTTTTACATGTTGACATG
>NC_136491.1:20480947-20585947 GCF_053919585.1 Euprymna scolopes
ACGAGATCGGCGTCATTCGTATAAAGCAATTCATGAACCAGGTGCTGAAAGGTTCTTGTAGAAGCATGAAAACAACGTGTGGTTCTGAAACACAAATATATACCTAGAGAACATTCCCTAAAGGCATACGATAACATAGTTGCAAAATAAATGGAAAAAAGTGTAGGTGCTAGGATATCAACCTGCTTCACACCATGTCAACCGAGATGGGTTCCGATAGGCATCTGTTGAAGTTCAGTCGAGCCTTCATATTAGTATGGAGCTCCCTGAGTAATTGTAGAAATTGAGGTGGGCATCCCAACTTTCCCAGAATTATCCATAGGGCACTTCTGTTCACCGTATCAAAAGCCTTAGTCAAATCAACAAAAACCTGATAAAGCGGGACACGGTGTTCAGTACATTTCTCCTGCAACTGCCGAGCAGAGAAGATCATGTCCGTGGTTCCTCTGCCCACTTTGGCTTTCTGGAATGAGGGATGGACAAATATACTTTAACAATCTATTGAGTAGAACTCTGGAAAATAATTTGCCAGCTGCTTCCAACAAACTTATCCCATGATAACTTTCACAGTCGGTCCTGGGCCCCTTTCCCTTGTACAGTGATATAAGAATTGCATCAACCCAATCCTGATGAACGGGAACACCCCTCCAGACATCAGTTATAAGATGAAGAATTTCATGAACAAGTTTATCATCCCCATGTAAGAGGACTTCCACAGGAATACCATCAAGCCCTGGAGCCCTCCCAATGTTCACTTCCTTGATTGCATCTCTAATTTCATTCTCGGATGGGAACACAGACATTTCATGGATAAGCTCCTGTTGTGATAAAAATTCATTGATGACGTCCTCACCAACATGAGAGGGGTTGTCAAAGAGATCAGAATAATGCTCGGTCCAACGAAGGAGAATCTTGTTAGGATCCTTTATGAGGGCAATTCCATCACTTGAGAGTAGGGGAGATGTAGATAGTGTTTGAGGACCAAAAGCTTTTTTAAGCAAATGGTACATGTGTTTGAGGTCTTTACAATCAAAAGCCATCTGGATTTGGCTGGCAAGTTTAGCCCACTACTGATTCTTCATTTGTCGGAGTTGCTTTTGGAGAATACCCTTGTTTGCTTTAAGTTACTGTTAGAGGGACTCTCGACCTCCATGAGAGGCAGAAAACATCTTATGGTGCAACTCATTTCTAGCACTTAAGAGTTGAGTAATTTCGGAATCGTTATCATCAAACCAATCCTGATGTTTAGATTTGCGGAAGCCAAGAACATCTACACTTACTTCATAGATTGCATTTTTAAAATGTGCCCACGACCCATCAAAATCAGCAGAATTAATTACGGATCGAAGCTTTTCACATACACTTGGATCATCCAGCCTGGACACATCAACCTACACTTCCTCCTTATACAGATTTTCAACTTCCCGCATACCAAAAAGTGATCTGTGCCGCATTCAGCTCCACGCATAACACGCACACTACAGACGTCCTGCAAATCTGCCTTCCTAGAAATAATGTAATCAATCAAGTGACCTTGTTTTGAATGAGGATGGGTCCAGGTAAACCTATGGACCTCTTTGTGGCTGAAGAAAGTGTTACAGATAGCAAGGTCAAACTGAGTGCATAGATGGAGAAGATGCAGACCATTACTGTTGACCCTACCTACACCATACTGGCCGAGTGAGTCCCAGGTGTGATGATCCTTGCCAACCCTTGCATTTAGATCACCCATGAGTAAGATCTTCTCAGATAAAGGAATAGAGGAAATGGTACGACTAAGATCTCGGTAAAACACTGTGATGGTGTCTTCATACTGACCCATGGTAGGGGCATACACAGATAAAATCGTCATATACCTATTGTGTGCAAGAGGGAAGCGCATCATCATAATTCTGTCACTTACACAGATTGGCTGTTCAATCCTCTTCCCCAAATCAGAACGCACTGCAAAGCCAATTCCACCTTCTTGTCTCAGCCCCGATGGTTTTCCTTTCCAAAAAAGCTGTAGCCCGAGCCCACTTCCACCAATTGATCCTCACCACTCAGTCGTGTTTCAGACAATGCCGCAATGTATATGCTGTACCTAGTGAGCTCTCTTGCAACAATAGCTGTCCTATGCTCAGGTCTTTCACTATTCAGGACATCTAGCAAAGTTCTCACATTCCACGTAGCAACAGTTAGGTTATTCCTCTCCTGATAAAATTTTGATTTTCCTTGTTTATTATTTTTCTTCAACTTTCTCTTGTTTCTCCTGCAAATATAGAGCAACCGCTGACTGCAGGAAGCCGACCAGCTAATAAAAGGGTAGACAATTTATAGGTCACCTTTTCTAGATCCTTCCCAAATTCATGGGTGAGCAGTGTATCCTTAGAAAAGACTGCTCAGCCACCAGATAATCCACCGAAGTTGCTTCCACCTTGTAAGCGATTTAGTCGACGATGTTAGATAAATCACTGGCCGCCTATGTGCAGATTTGCAGCTATGCACTTCCAGCCCGCTAAGCCTGTGCACGTCGCCACTCACCTATCGCCATAGGACTTTTACTTTTTTTTTTTCTTCGAAAGATATCTGCACATAACGATCGCGACACAACGTGCTTGTGCTACACATATTGTACCCTCTCGCACCCTACCACTGGTTGCACAGTGACAAACTGAAATAGTGAGATGACTGAGCAGTGGCATAGTGTGCATGTTTTATTATCATAGAGTTTTAACCTCTCCGGCATCTGGACATATACACACACATACACATAAGCAAGCAAACATGCATATGTATATATATATCCCTAGTTCTCAAAATATAGTAACCCTCCAGAACTTGAGGCTAACAGGTACTACACCTTGCCCAAGGGTGACCTGAAACTATGCAAGGCAGAGGCGTTCATCTCTCTGAGGTAGTAGGTATACCCGCATACCCAAAACATACATACATACATACATACATACATACATACATACATTTAAACAGACAGGTGAGATTTATTATTATAGATGATTTGTATTTATATCACAGGTTTTTTTAAGGATACGTTTGTTCCCTTCAGGGCTGCTATCTGTATTTTGTGCTAGATTGGTCTTCCAGTGATTGTTTCTAAGTATTTCCTAAGATTTTTTTTTTCATTGGCTCAATTGCTCATATCACACTGGTATAATATTGATTTCTTTAAAGGACCACGTGGTTTTAAAATCATTCTTTAGGTCCTGATATTTTTTTTTTATCTTTTCCCATTCAGCTCTATTAAGGCCCTAGTCATTTGGGACAGAAACATCGGTAATGAGCGAAATTCTTTCAGGCTTATTCCATATTACAATACCTGGTTTAATGGCCCTGTGTTTTTTTTTTTTTATATATATCTGCCTACCTGTATGTCTTTGTCATGTGCGTATGCAGCGTATATCAGTGTGTGGATATGTATGTATATGAAGTCTTGTGTGTGTGTCATTTGTCATCTTTTGCCTTGAAGGACAAAAGGGGAGGGGGAGCATGACGTAATGCTACGTTCCGTCCGGTTTCAGGTTCTGTTGTACTCTCTCTTCTAACCCTAACCCTAACCCTAACTTGTTTATTAGAAAAGGTGAAAGTTCTTCTGTTGTAGGAATGTTTTTAGTGAGGAAAAGACACGAAATTAGAAATATGTGTTTGTTCAATGTTCCATTTGTGCCTGAGGCACCTTTACCGGGGAATGCCGACGGGACTGCACAGGCACTTTTTGCAGGTCAGAGTGTGCCTCCTTAGGGACACGGACTTCTAAATCCCATTTTCCGACCCTGGTGTCATAGTTCTTGCAATGGGAGAGAACTAAATACTCTTTTTTTTTGTGGAGGGGGGGGTGGATTAGATATGTGCCACGGAATGATTACTGGTGTGTTCCATAAAGAAGTTATAGGCAGAAGTTACAAGGTGATATAGTTTAAAAAAAAAAACAGCCTTCCTATTGACTGGAGTTTTTGTATTAATAAATACTCACACATTTTTACGTAAATAATGCATGCTGTTTTAGCAGCATCGACGATCACAGCACTCCAAATTGTAGAGGCATGGTAAACTCGGGAAGACAAGTAAAAGTTTCCCGTTGCTTTCCGTCTTAATTCAGGGAGTGTATCTCTCCCCCATGAGTCAAATGCGGCCCAGATACCAACGTGGAAATTTCTACGACACGGCGCGGTACATACAGCGCCTAGCCTTCCCAAATGGTCACCCATCTGGTACTGGTCAGGCTCATTGTTGCTTAACTTCAGTGATCTGACGAGAACTGGTGTGTCAACTTGATTGTGCTTACATAATACTCATGTTTAAACATAAAAACAATACATAAAAATGAATAATAAATTGTTTATTTGAATTGTTAGATGCTTTGAACTTTGTAATGTTTATAAACATCGGTAAATGTTGTGGTATTTTATGCCATCTATCTCGATTACAATATTAACAGAGTCTTTAAAGGTGTGCTGCCAAGATTTAAAGAGCTCAATAATGTGCCACCCTATAAAAAAAAAAGGTTGAGAACAACTGGATTAGATTGTGCAGGGTGGAAAGATAAAGGTGTCACCATAAAGAAAACAAAACTACAGCTTTATTTGTAAATTTTTATTGAAAAAAATCAATTCAAGTGACTTTATGTAATAAAGCTGACATGTATTCAATGTAGCCTCCTTCAGCCTCGATCACCACTTAGATATGGGTCCAGAACTGGGAGCATGCCTTTTTCACAAGTGCCAATGGGAGCTTGGCGAATACTCAGCAGATGGCAGTGATCAGCCTGTCTTTGATGTTGTGGAGATTATGTTGGTGATGTTCTCCATGTATGACCAAACAAAGTAGTCCAGCGGGTTCAGATCGGAGGAGGAGGGGGACGGTGAAATAAGGATACAAAGTTATAGCACTCCTTCTGAAGCCAAGTCTGGGTCTCTTTGGACTTGTGGGCCGGCACCACTCCTGCTGTCACACCCAGGGTCTGCCAGCGGTTACCCCATTGCACCAGGAGATCACCACACTCTTCAGCACATCCAGTTACACTTTGGTGTTAACTTTCAAGCCAACTTCGAAGATGTGAGGTGGCATGATGTGGCCCTCACTTAAAACCACACCAAAAACCATAATTGTTGGCGGAAACTTTTTTTCATCACCCGGGGCAAGTTCCTGTTATTCGTGACAATCCAGTGGTACATTTTGAAGGTGCTGGCAATGGTTCTGTTGTCATAACTTGGATTGGTATAGAGCATGAGTTGTACAACGGCGCATCTCCGATCTCACTCGAACATCGTGTCACTTTCAGTCACGATAGAAGGTTCCTATTGTTCTTGGGATTTGTACACAACTGGCCAACTAGTAGATGATCTGCAACAAAAAAGAAAACCGTTTTTCATCAAATGGAAATGGAATCATGTCATCTTTTCTAAGGCGACAATTTTATCGTTCCACCCTGTAATTGTAGAGAGAGCTGTAGTTCTTAGTTGATTTTCAGCTTGGCACGTCATCATCTTCATTTGTTGCTGTTGTTGTAAGAACTCTGATTTTGGTTATCACATGACCGCTTACCTATATATCTATAAAAGTGAAAATGTGCGTGTGTGAGAGTACACTTCTCAACCTATATACTCAACGAATTTTTAACTTAAAATTTGGTATATAGGATATTCAGACATGTGGAAAAATTTTAATCTATTTTCATCTGAAAAAAAGAGGCTGCTAAGGGGTCAAAATTGAAAAATTGTTACGTGGGTGTTGGCGAATTTTTATCTGATTGTCAACTGTTTCATAACTGCGCATGCTCGAATTGTTTACATGATAGATTCTTTATGTTAAGAATAAGTAGGCTTTAAAACACTTTTCAAAGATCAAAATCCATGACATTATTT
Source organism: Euprymna scolopes (assembly GCF_053919585.1). Lineage (NCBI taxonomy): Eukaryota > Metazoa > Mollusca > Cephalopoda > Sepiida > Sepiolidae > Euprymna > Euprymna scolopes. The sequence goes on from NC_136491.1 coordinate 20,486,809, forward strand.
TGATTCTAGAAAATGTCTAAAATTGTGTATATGTGTGTATGTGTGTGTATGTTTGTATATGTGTGTATACGTGTGTATGTTTGTCAACGGAAAACATTACAGCTTCTTTATGTAACGAATAAGTAGGTTTAGGAACACTTTTTATGGATTGTGTAAAGCTGACCTAATGGTTATCGTACTTAGCTCACTGTCTTTAGGTTTTGGTTTCGATCTCAGCTGGAGTATTTTTTTTTTTTTATATTGTAAATATAAAAAAAAAAAAATACTCCAGCAGAAGTGAACTTATTAATTTATTTATTGTGGACTATTATCCTCATCTTTCTTAGTTGTAGTACTTTAACGGTGAATGCTCCGACGAACTGCAAGCACTTGTGCCCCCTCGATGTAAATACCCCCGACAAACCCAAGAAGCAGCTAAATCCCACCCCTTCACGGTAGAGATCCCTAGATGTAAGAGAGCCTTCTACTCCAGTAGTTTCTTCAGCTAAACTTTGGAATTCCCTGCCGGGTCCCTGCTTCCCCAACTGTACTTACATGCAGAAGTTCAAGTGCAACGTGAACCGACATCTTGCTGCCCAACTCTCTACACAGTCACCAAAGACCATAACTGTTGGCGGAAACTTTTTTTCATCACTGGGGGCAAGTTCCTGTTATTCGTGACAATCCAGTGGTACATTTTGAAGGTGCTGGCAATGGTTCTGTTGTCATAACTTGGATTGGTATAGAGCATGAGTTGTACAACGGCGCATCTCCGATCTCGCTCGTTGAACATTGTGTCACTTTCAGCCACGATAGAAGGTGCCTATTGTTCTTGGGATTTGTACACAACTGGCCAACTAGTAGATGATCTGCAACAAAAAAGAAAACCGTTTTTCATCAAATGGAAATGGAATCATGTCATCTTTTCTAAGGCGACAATTTTATCGTTCCACCCTGTAATTGTAGAGAGAGCTGTAGTTCTTAGTTGATTTTCAGCTTGGCACAGTACCCCTGATGCCCATGTCCCTGATAGTAGCCCCCTACAACAAAGTGGGAATATGCCTTGTTTGGGGTGAAAATGTAATATAAAAAAAAAATAGTCCGCAATAAATAAACTAATAAATAATACTCATCTCAATAATGAATTCCAATTAAATAATATATAAAGAAGTGAATTGTTTAGAAAAAATATAATACTCGTATGCATATCTCACAGTTTTTTTCCATTTTTTTTTCTTCATTTTTTTTTTTTTAATGGAATTTAACTTTTTATACCTACGGTATTTCTGTTAATTTGGCATTAATTAAAATGTAATACTTATGCATATTTTACGGCCTGCTAGTATTTTTTTTTTATAAAAGTGAGAATGTGTGAGTGAGGACACTTCTCAACCTATATACTCAACAAATTTTTTATCAATTTAAATGATAAAATTGAAAAATTTGTACTTGGTGCGGGTTTATCAGATTTTAATCTGTTTTTCAACTGTTTTGTGACTTCACATGCACAAATCGTTCATATGACAGCTTTCGTATGTTAAGAATAAGTAGGTTTGAAAACACTTTTTAATGATAGCGGCAAGCTGGTCTCATGATTATCGTAGTTGATTCAGTTCACTGTCTTTACATTTTGGTTTCAATCTCAGTTTGAGTATTTATTTATTTTTTTTTACTTACAAGAAGTGAACTGTTTAGAAAAAACAATACTCGCATGCACATGTCTCAGTTTATGCATAAATTAAAATATAATACTTATGAGTATTTTCCGACCGGGCAACGTCGGGCGGGCTGCTAGTTACAAATATTTTGACATTACTCAAGAGTACTTAGATAAGTAGGTTTGTGCTATTACATCTGAGTTTTTATTGTAAGTCAATACCAGATTTTACAGGGTGTGCTTGCCATCTCATCTTTGGCTCACTGAGTCTTCTCTGTTTCTCTTTGATTTATATCAGCATCAGATCCAAGGAATGTATTTGTAAACTGGTCACGTGACTTGATATATTAGCAATTTTCTCAATTTCTCCCATGGAATCTCATTTTGCACACACAAAAAAAAAAAAAAAAAAAAAAAAAATGCGACCGCTTTTTTTAGTTTGCTTTGGAGCATGGATGGTGTTGGTTTCCACCCATGCAATAGGTCAATAAATATGTAGGGTTGGAAGACATTTTACGTTAAACAAAAAAGTCACACATGGTCGTTTTTATAAACGTGTATTTTGCACGTGTATGTTGTTGTTGCTCTTGAGCGATCAAGACCCAAATCAAATAAAGTCTTTTTATACATATGCTCTGCATTGTTGCTTCTTTCCTTATTGCCGTGTTTCCTGACTGGCCGTGTCGTTCATCTTGTCTGGTGGTCGGTGATCTTCTGTTTAATTTAAGGTGAATAACTACTCATGCATGAAAATACAAAGGAGACTTGCAGAGTTTTCAAAGGTTTTATTGAGAGAGAGAGCGCGCTTACGCTTTGGGGGAGAGACCAATATGACTAATTAATTATTTACTTGATTTTCTAAGCCTTAAGGATAAGGCAACACATCGGCCGAGTCTCAAGGCACATATTCACTTAGATTTCTACATTATTTTTGCATCTCATTAACTTAATATTCAATGAGAGACTGGCCAGAACTCTTTATTCTCCCTTTGAACACGTAACGTCATCTCATAGCTTTTGACATATTTTTTTTTCTAAGGAGTCTAACTTTTGATCCTCTGCTTCAATTACACCATCTGCTACTGCGTACATTTCTATTTGCTGCCATGTGACCCTTGTCAAAATTCCTACTAGTTAACTTAATCGCTACCGACTGGCGTAGGGTCCAAAGGAGTTACTGCTGTGTTATTATTGTTGGTAATGGTTACCGTTAGTTCGAATATAAAAATAAACTTTTTCCTGCACATTTAAATCAGTTTTATTCATACATTGCTTCACAAACAAATCGCAAAGGACCAGGAACAAATTTAAGTAACACGGAATACCATAGCATCCTGAATTGGTGAGCATGCATCCATTTGTCCAGGATCTGGTCTTACATCCACTTGTCTCACATGCAAGAAATCTTTGTTTCGGTTGAGACAGGAACATTACATCTTTCTTTAGTTTGACGTTTAACAGTTTAAAAGTGAAAAAATAAAAACAGTTCAGTAACAATGCGAAGAGTTCTGATTGGATAATGTATTAATCACTTCATGTGTAAGAATAAACCTGCGCAAATGAAAATAGTTCGTAAACGTATAACTGCTACAGCTGAAACTCATTTTTTACTTTTACATAAATTCAACACCTATGGTCTTCATGAATCACTTATAAAGTCAATAAGATCCTTTCTTAGTGATCGGACATAAAAGGTTCAGATAAATGGCAGATTTTTCATCTGAGATGGGTACTTGCAGTGGTGTTCCTCAAGGTTCCATACTGATGGGAGCTTTTTTTGGAGGGGTATCGGAATCGGAAAAATTTGAGCCTATTTTCCGATGCCAAAACTGATTCCTTAAATTATCTTTTTTATTTGATTCTAGTTTAAGAAACATCTTCCACTGCTTGTAGTAATAATAAAATAATAAATATTTATTGATTTAAACTTCCAGTAAGACTAAAATTTCTAGATCACCTCGTCACAAGTGTGTTTTTTTTACGTTTGAGAAAATATAAGCACATTTAATGCGTGTTTTTAAGATAATCGGGTTAAAATAACACTTTTATTGTTAAATATTTAGACATTTATAAAGAATCAGAACTGGAATTGGTAATTGTATCGGAATTGGAAATTTAGTATGGAATCGGTAATTGTATTGGAATCGGGAAAAATATTGGAATCGTCCCATCATTACTCAGAATATTTTATTCGCTCTTGCACCAGAAAAAGGACTACGCAAATACTACATAAAACTTTTTCACCACCAATTTCAATTGAACCGAAGGAGAACTGCATTCTCAATCAGAATTCCTGAACCTTTGAATAAACTTCCAAATGAAGTAATAAATGCTCGAATATTACAACAATTATAAGTAAATTTATACAGATGCTGGACTACAGTGTCCCCTTCTCTGTAAATTTTTACCATCTTTTCCCTACATGCCATTGGAGCACAACTGTCTTATTTTTTTGCCAAATAAATGGAATTGAATTTCATTCTAAATCATTAATGACAATAAATTAGTAAATTACTGTAAACATGGATTGACAGAATTAACAAAAACATGATTCTGCGTTGATATCAAGATGTGAATCGGACAAATGCGAAAAGTAGTGCCGCAAATCCATTCTTTTTTTTTTTTTTTTTTACATAGGCATCACCACTTATCAAGGCCCAGAGACCACTCGAGGATAAGGGTTAAGAGTGTACAGTAGTAACGGAAATTCGGTAAATTTGTTAACTTAAGTGGAACGGCTCATCAAGAACTTGTTTACATTGGACTTGAAGAGCAAGTAAAACGAAAGACAATTCCACAGGTGTGCACTTCTAAGAAAGAAACTTTGTTCATGGAATCTACATTTAGGTTTAGGCACAGATAAAGATTTGGATACAGAAAGTTGATAGTTGTTCTTGAACCTCCAATTATTTTGTTACCAAAAAAGGAAACCAGAAAGTGACTTTAAAAAATGGTTAAACTGTTGTGTCAACCTTGTTTATATATTTTAAAATAACATTGCTTAGAAGTTTGAAAAGTTTAAATATTATAGATATTCAAGCAAATATTATTAAATGCAACGACGACACGTTTCTTCATAAGTCTTTTTTTTTTTTTTAATTTTTTGATTTTCTATATAATATTTTTATATCGAAATCAAAAATATTAATAAAAGTTCCATAGTTGTCACGAGCGCTTTCGAATCGTCCACGAATCATCTTCTATATTTTTAATCGACTTTTCATCGACTCTATATAGTTTAACTTATCGCCGTTTACTGTATATTTTAGTTTTCACTTTTAATTCTCATTTTCGCTCCTTCACACTTTTACTTCAACACCTGAAGATGATTCGGGGACGAATCGAAAGCGCTCATCACAGCAACAACTATGGAACTTTTACTAATATTTTTGATTTCGATATAAAAAAGATTATACAGAAAATTGAAAAATTGAAAAAAAGAATCATAAAGCAAAGTGTTCCTGTTGCATTTTATAATATTTGCTTGAATGAAAGAATGCTGCCTAAATATACCAATATATATATGTGTGTGTGTGTGTGTGTGTGTGTGTGTGTGTGTGTGTGTATTTGTGTGTGTTTAAACACCATTTTTTTTTTGTTAACCATATTTCATTAAATAAACTAAATGTTTTTTGTCTATTAATTCTGCTTTTGATCCTTTTCAGAAGTGAAAACTGTTATTCAGAAGTTGGAAAGGATCAAAAATAAAATTAACAGACAAAAAAAAAAAAAAAAACGTCTGTTACTATTTATGTACGACTAAATTAGTCACAACTAATGCACCACTAATGCACAACTAATGCACAACTAATTGCTGCTGCTGATGAGGATGATTTTGTATTCTAACAACTTTGACTCAGGCGATCTGTTGGGCCAGTCAGCACAAAATATCGTAAAAATATCTTGTGGTAATATTAAAATAAATAATAAAGCGAATTTATTCACAACTTTTGGCCAAGATTTTATTTCTGAAAAAAAAATCTTTTTTTTTTTGTGTTGGGATTAAATTTACCCTGAAAAAAAGTTCAATTCTCACACAGAATGCAGTGGATAATTTCCGAAACTGAAATATGGCGGCAGCTTTTGTAAAAAGAAACACGGCAAATGTATATAATATTTAGAGAAATTTTACTGGTGAGCAAAAATGGCAAATAATACAAGAAAAAGATGAATGTTCAGAAACGAAAAAGATTGTTAGGTTTGCGAAAACGTGCTTCGTAGGAACTTATCTGGGTGAAGAGTAACAGGTTGTACGTGTGCGTCCATCAATTCTGGTTCTTTTCATGTGGACGTAAATATATTCTGCTTCTTGACCTTAGTTGCAATGTAAGCGGATATTGCGGTGGGGATTGAACAATGACTGTCTTCTTGCTGTCATCAAGTTCTGCACTGAGAAGCAGTCACTGTTCAATGTGATAAAGGCGAAGAAAAAGGAGATGGCTTTCTGTGACTGCCGTCGATGGCTTTGACACCGAAATTCAGCCACTGTCCTGCTGGGGTCGAAAAAGAGGCCAGAAGCAATGTGCGAAGCTGGCTCACGTGACCCCTAAGGGAATAAGTGCAGCAATCGAAAATTTGCTACAATCAAAGGCAGGAGCTAGATCTCGCGGCTCAAGATTTGAAATCCATTTTCTTCCTGGCTTATCCAACTGGAGGCCAGCTCTCAATCACGTGGCCGCGTGCATAAAAAGCGAAATCGGCAACTCTTCCTCCTCTTTTTCTCCTTGCTGGCTGGCAGCAAACACCGCGTGAGGGCTTTGGCTCCAGGCTAACATGAGTACCACAAGCCGACATGGCTATCATCAAAACTTACTTCCACTTGCGCTTCACACACATACTCTTTCCTACCACAAGACACTTACCCATTTGGCCCCAGACTAACGTGAGTACAAGTCAGCATAGCGACCTTCAAACACTCATTTATTTCCCCGTGCGGTACCCACATGAACTTTCTTCATCATGCTACAGAACTGGTCTCGTTGATACACCGACACACATTTCTAGTACCCACTACAACACGTAAACACACTGAAGACTTTGCTCTTTTTCTCTCCTTTAACTGGCCTTCTTTGTCCGATGGCTACTGGCTACATGTGTAAACTGAACCATTCTCTCCTCCAACAAGCCGGTATAATATTCAATCTATCCTTACACACAAGAACACTTTAAGCTACTAACCCATTTCTCTCTTGTACACGCTACTAACGAAGATGACAAATAAAGTTGCTTTCAAATGTTAAAATGAGACTTCCTTTCGTTTGGAATTCCTGCTAGCCAATTCACGGGCCTTAAAAGAACAAGGCAACAACTAATCAGTGAGGAGGAAGGGGGAGACATAAATAAATTCCAGTATTAGGTCCAATACCTAAAAATATTTGTTTTCATGATATTAAGATCTTTATTATTTAATGTATTCCCTATTGTTTACACTGGTGGCCATATTGTTTGTTTGTTTTTTGTTTTTTTTTGTTTTTTTTGTGATCACTCATTGAATTTTTACACAAATTCAATTCTTTTGTAACTCTTTTTAAAACGTGATATTCGTTCAAAACAGAGACAAAAAAAAAAAAAACAACTTTTAAAAAAGTTAGCCTTTAGTTGGTCTCCTATCGCACATTGTCCAGTTATTAATTTAAATTTTTTAATTTTTTTTTCAGGTCTCAAATAAATAGTTTTTAGATATACGGTCCTACGACATCTAGCGGCGCGCTAACCTAATGGGGTAGCAGATCGCCTTAGTCGAAATTGCTTGAATAGCTAATTATCATCAGCATCATCATCAGCAACAGCAATTAGTCGTACATTAGTCGTGCCTGATTTAGTCGCACATAAATAGTACATGCACTACCATCGTTTAACAACATTTCTTTTTAACTCCTCAGAAATGTCTTTCGTTTCAAATATGCAGTTAAATCTTAAAAAAAATAATTTGACACAAAAATCTGTTAAGGCCAGTGAAGAAGAAGAAGAAGAAGAAGAAGAAGAAGAAGAAGAAGAAGAAGAAGAAGAAGAAGTAAAATTATTTTTTTTTAACATCAAATAAATAACCATTAAACAATAAATGCCACGCCACCTTGTAATTTAATTCTATTCTAGATATAAGTAAATCGGACAGTCATGTTTCCATACTTGTACTGGCCTTGACACAGCATTGACCTATTTCCGCTTTTCATCTCTGTAAAACGCTCTCTTCATTTCGTGTCCCCTAAGAACATCAGCCAGCCTAAAAAAAGACAAGGAAGCATAAAGCGTACATATCTCGCCTCCTCCCCTTCTGCCTTCCTCTTCCTAACATTCCTTTCCTATCTCACACAAACTTACCTTACCTAGCTTTGTCCTGTTACCGTTCCTAGGACAGGAGGAGTTATTTTACTTGCCTTACAAAGGCAGAAATTACACACAAGGTCGTTTATTAATGTGGGGAAAATCCAGCTCCCCAAAAAGGGGCACTCTGGAGAGGAACAAAAATAAAAATTGTTTCAGTCATGAAGGATTTCTCATCCACTGACCAAGGACAGAAAAGGTGAAATGTAACATAAGAACAGATATACACTGTGATCTTGTTACTTTAAAAGACTTGCTCAGGTGCTGTTAGATACTTGTATCCTGTAAAGTATTCAGTCCTAGTAGGTTAGTTTATCATTAGTCATCTGAAGCGTCCATACCAGGGAATGCCGACGGGGTTGCTTAAACATTTTTCCAGTGTACGCTGGCTTTTTAAATCATCAGCTTTTGATCTTGTATGATATCTTCCTGCTGTGGGAGAAAATAGTAAGTAAATAGGGGAGCTAAATATGGTTCTGTTTGATCATAGGAGGCCAACCTCCTAGGTATTATCTCCTTTTTGGAAAGAGGTGAGGGGCAAGTATTGAGGCACCCCCATTGAGGAATACTGATGTATCCAATCATAATAAACCTATAGTGCAAGTGCACACTATTTGGGGGGGGGGTCTGAATCCCCCTTTATTAGCTGATGCTATATCTAACTTTGTTGCAGTAAATCTATTTACCATTTTAAAACAAGAAGTAACCTTCACCACTTTACTTGTTTATTTGCCTCCATACGAGGGCAAAGCTAGACACAAGGTCAGCTTTTAATGTGGGAAAATTCAAGGTTATTCTTAACTGAGACAAAAATATAAAATTCTTGGATTTTCTTTTTTTTGCACCAACAATTATGTGACCCTATGTATATTTCTGTATCCTGTTTTTATTCTGGTTCATATATTTTATTTTCGGTATTTTCTACCTTTGTTGAAATTGGTTTTGTATGAAACTGCCATTGATTTTAAATAAAAGAGCAATGCTATCTCCTTTGGAATGACGTCATGAAATCCAGCGCTAAAATTTTCCTTTTGGAGTCCTGCTGCCAAGGAGAGTTGATGTGCACTTTATTGCATGCTGTGAATAAAGATTCCAGATTCCTGAGTCTTTCCTTCGGGTTGGTTGTTTGTTTTTGTTTTACGGCATATCAACCCTTTTCAGATTATTTAATGCCGAATCCAGTGATTTTGAAGAAAAAGTTTTTAATAGAATATATTTTTTTCAAGTCGGGTTCTATTTAACCCATAGTTGAGACCCTAACAGGTACTACTACTCCGAGTCAAAGTGGACCTGGGAGCAATGGCAATTAAAGGGTGGCTCCACCACACTCCCCAAAGCCCACAAGCTCGGGCCTCACCATTGGATATAGTTTAAGGTCATATCCAAGACTATTTCCTTCTGGAAGAACAACTCTGTAAGAAGAAAACACAGGTCGCAACGAGGCGAACACTTCCTTACAACTTTTATATACGTAGTGATGGTACGGTGGTACGGCTGGTATGCACGTATTTTGAGGGAAAGAAATTTGGAGTAATTTCAAAGCCTTTAAACTGACAGTTTAAAAAAAAGGTAAATGACTATACAAACAATCTTTAACCTTATAGGTACGTTCCATAGAAATTAGTAACTTTATTGCGTGTATGCTATTGGAAGTACTCATTCCAATATCATAAATTTTCATATTTATGGTACCTATTTACTATGCCTCCCCACGGGACAGAGTTAGACACCAGGGTCGTTTTTTAACGTGGAGAAAAGGTACAAAAATAAAAAATTGTCTCAGTCGTGAAGGACTGATCCTCCACCGAAAGAGAACAAGAAATAAAAGTGCAGCATCTGAAGAACAGATACTACACTTTGATCTTGACCAAAAGGCCGTTTCATATTAATGGTAGTCGTCCATTCGTAGCGTTGTTTACAATTTATGAACCAGTTTATTTTTTTGTGATATTTGTGGTTATTGGCGTTTTTCGTTTTGGAATGCCTGCAAAGTGAATAATTTGCAACCTCTATTAATAAAATCTTTTCTTTATTTTAAAACACGACCTCTATCGACTTCATTCGTTTATCCCCCTCCCCTCCTGTTATATTATCCTTTTATTTTTTTTTTTTTACAGGCTATTCGCTTCCTATTGAATTTATCTGAAAACAGATAAATTTCTGACAAAATGCCTCAGTCTAGAAGGATTTCTTCTTCACTGACTGCAGACGGAACAGATCAAATGTAGCATCAAAACAGACAGTACACTTTATTCCTATCTAAGAGATCCGTCATTTAAAAGATACTTTGAACTTTAATTCAATAAAGATAAAAACAAAGAAAAAAAAAGGCTGCTATTATATGACAGAAGGGTATACGAGGATTCGTATTTTCTTTCCTTGAAAATAGATTCTAGAATTTCAAAGAATCACAGAGTAAGCACAAGTCGGTCATTTTTACACATTAAAATAGATTAAAATAACTGATTTATTTATTAGTGACTGCCCTGAATTTTAAAATGATTTTGAAGCCATTTTGAAACAATCACGAGGTTCTTTGCTCAGCAACCGAGAAGGCTAACATGCTTGCCAGTCGGTTTGCCTCAAACTCCACACTGGACCCTCTAAACCACCCCCTACCTCAATTTCCTATGCAGACAGACGCCACACTAGACGATCTGATAATCACCCCTGCTCAGGTGCATGCTATCATAAAAAAACCTTGACACTTCAAAAGCATGTGGACCCGACCTCATCCCAGCTGTACTATTAAAAAAGTGCTCAGCCGAAGTAACTCCAGTTCTCTCCAAACTCTACAACAAATGCCTTAATGGATCTTGCTTTCCGGGCTGTTGGAAAACTGCTTCTGTGGTACCAGTATTCAAGAATTCTGGCGAAAGAACTGACCCATTAAATTATCGCCCTATTAGCCTCCTCCCACTTTTTGCCAAAATATTTGAGACCTTAATTAACCATGCTCTAGTCCAGCACCTTACAGATGCTAAACTTCTGACCGACCAACAATATGGATTTAGACAAGCCCGTTCCACGGCAGACATCCTCACTGTAATCTCTGAACGCATATACCATTCATTGGACAAAGCAGGAGAGGGCAGAGCGGTAGCTCTAGATATATCTAAGGCTTTTGACAGGGTATGGCATGAGGGTCTCCTCAGGAAGATTAGATCATACGGTATCACTGGTAGAATACTTAACATAATTAAATCCTTCTTAGATAAGAGAAAAATCCAGGTTGTCCTTGACGGTCGTACATCTAAACAATATGATATAAATGCGGGAGTGCCCCAGGGATCTATCCTTGGGCCTCTGCTGTTCCTGATATTCATAAATGACCTCCCCGACAAAATTGCCTCTGAGATGGGTATATATGCTGATGACACCGCACTCTATAGCAGGCACGACAGGAAAACAAATGAACATATATCTAAAGTAATGGCAGAAACACTAGAGGATGACCTCCAATCAGTTGTGGAATGGGGACAAAAATGGATGGTCACGTTCAATGCCGCCAAGACAAAACTGGTTTCATTCAATAATTACAAGAAACCTTCTCTACCACCTATAGCAATGGCCAACGACTCTTTATCTGAGAGTACGTCTCTCAAGCTCCTTGGCCTAACGTTCAGAGGAAACATGAGTTGGAACAATTACATTGAGTGCATTGCCAGGGCCGCTGCGAGGAAGGTGGGCTCTCTCTACCGTGCTAGAAAACTTCTAACACCCGAAAGTATCCTATACCTCTATAAGGCCACTATTCGTCCATGTATGGAGTATTGCTGTCATATTTGGGCTGGTGCATCAGCTACTAGTCTCTCGCTCCTTGACAGGGTTCAAAAGAGAGTCACAAATCTGATAGGCCCAAAACTGGCATCTAAGCTTCAGCCTCTGTCCCATCGTCGAAACGTTGCATCCCTCTGCCTGTTCTACAAGTATTATAATGGTGAATGCTCTGATGAACTGCAAGCACTTGTGCCCCCACGACGTGAACACCCTCGACAGACCCGACAAGCTGCAAAATCCCACCCCCACACTGTAGAGATCCCTAGATGTAAAAGATCTTTCTACTCCAGTAGTTTCTTCCCCAGAACTGCTAGACTTTGGAATTCCATTCCAGGTCACTGCTTCCCCAAATGTACTGACATGCATAAGTTCAAGTGCAACGTGAACCAACATCTCGCTGCCATAATCCCTACATAGTACCCCAGTAGATGTTTCCCCTGATAGTAGACCCCTAAACCAAAGTGGCAATGTGCCTTGTTTGGGGTGAAAATGTAATAAAAAAAAAAAAAAAAAAAAATTTGACAATGCAAAAGTAATTCTTGGCTTGAATTATAATTTCAAAGCAAATTTCAAGTATACGAAGTGCCTTAAATAATTTTCCAGACTTTTATTTTATTTTATTTTTTTTTACAGACATTTAAAATTGTCGTAGACTCTTGAAAATTCAGTATGTTATTACTATATATCTTATGAGATGACTGACCAATTTTTATGATTTCAGGTTCAAATGAACAGCTACAGCAGGAATTGGAATACATCCTACTAAAGCCTGATTGTCACAGCTGGTGAATTTCAAAAATGCAATCTGAATGTGACAACACTTTAGAAGAACGATATGCAATAAAATTCTGTTTTAAACTTGGAAAAAGGCCACAGAAACGTATTGAATGCTTCAGACTGCTTTTGGACCATTTTGCATGAATCGACCATCAGTTTTTGAGTGGCATAAGAAATTCAAGGAAGACAGGAAGTCGACGAGGGATGACGAGAGGTGTGGGAGGAGTAAGGATATCAGAACACCAGATTTGATTGGCCAAATAAACAATTTAATGGATAAGGACCATCGTGTGTCTATAAAGACAATAAGTGCACAGTTTGATGTCAGTGTGGGAACTGTACACACTATTATTTGCGAGGAACTGAAGATGCGGAAGATTTGTACGGATGCACCAGTTTACAATTCCATCCTTGTCTCAGACTATTTGACCAAGATGGGCATCAAGACAGTTCCTCACTCTCTCTATAGTCCAGAACTTGCTTTCTGTGACTTTGGTTATTCCCTAAGCTCAAGGAAAACCTTATATGCTGTCGTTATGAGGCAATTGAGGAGATGAAAGAGGCTGTGATGAGGGCCATTGACAGACTCACACAAGAGGAGCCTTCCAGGAGTTGTTGGAACGGTACAGCAAGTGCATTGCAGCTGAAGGAGATTACTTCAAAGTGGACAAGAGTTTCATGTGGGTACTATCAATAAAAGTGCCTATACGAAAAAAGTCTGGACACTTATTTAAGACAGCTTGTAAATGATTCAGTTCAATTGTGTTCAAACCAAACAAAAATCAAGAGGTTTTGTAGACACCCTTGTCACATCCAAGGAAAATAAACTATTATAAGTTTATTAACTGTTAAACTCTAATTCTTAGGTTTAAACAATTAACATCATAGACAAAGTAAATTAATGGCATTTAAGAGTAAAAAGTTAATGGTAGAAGTTCAAAGAACTACCATTAATGGGTGGTACGATATTTCCAGTTGATGAAAACTGGTTTTCTTTTTTTGTTGGCCAATAGTGTACAAATCCAAAGAGCGATAGGAGCTTTCTACCATGTCTGAAAGTGACACAATGTTCAACGAGTGAGATCAGAGATGTGCCGCTGTACAACTCATTCTCTCTTCTGATCCAAGTTATAACAACAGGACCATTGCCAGCATCCTCAAAATGCAAATCCGGATGTTTCAATGATTAAGGGCACAGCTCAATGACGTTTTTAGTCACGGTTATGGTTTTTGGTGTTGTTTCAAGTAAGGGCCACATCATGCCACCTCACATCATCGAAGTCGGCTTGAAGGTCAACACTGAAGTGTATCTGTATGTGCTGAAGAGTGTGGCGATACCCTGGTGCAATCAGCTGGCCGCTGGCAAACCCTGGGTGTAGCAGCAGGACTCGGCACCAGCCCAAAGAGACCCAGGCTTGGCTTCAAAAGGAGTGCTACGACTTTGTATCCTTCTCTTGCTGGCACCTCCTCCTCCTCCAACCTGAACCTGCTGGACTACTTTGTTTGGTCATACGTTGAGAACATCACCAACATGACCTCTCACAACACCAACGCCAGCCTGATTGCTGCCATCCACTGAGTATTCGCTAAGGATTTGCCAGGTTCCCACCAGTGCTTGTGGGAAAGGCATGCTCCCATTTCCAGACCCGTATTGAGGTGGTGATTGAAGCTGAAGGTGGCTACATTGAATAGATGTCAGCTCTACGACATAATCAAGTTACCTGAATTGATTTTTTCAATAAAAGTTTTAAAATAAAGCTGTAGTGTTGTTTTCTTTAGGGCGACAAATTTATTGTTCAACCTAGTACTAATTAGTGGAACGTTACATTGTCAGTCAAAGAAAAAATCCATCAGGTATGCGTACAGAGTGTGATGATATATGGAAATGAAATCTAGCCAGTGAGGGTTGAGGATATGAGTTGCATGATCAGAAATGATATGAGAATGATACAATGGGTGTGTCAGGTAAGTTTTAAAGACATCTTCAGAGGAAGATTAATTTTTTTTTTTTTTTTTTACAAACGAATCATCAAGGCCCAGAGGCCACTCGAGGATAAGGATTAAAGAGTGTACAGTTATCAAAAGGACAAAATCAAAGTAATTGTTAGAAGTGTAAATTTGGTAAATTGGGTTACTTAAAGGGGAACGGCTCATCAAGAACTTGTTTATGTTGGACTTGAAGACGACCATATTGTAGTCAGCTGGAAAGCAGGCAAACGGAAGACAATTCCATAGGTGTGCAGTTCTAAGAAAAAAGCTTTGTTCATGGAATCTACATTTAGGTTTAGGCACAGATAAAGACTGGGGGAAATTATTGATAGTATTTTCAGCTAGAAAAGTGTTTCTCATGAATGTTTGGTGATGGAGGACCATAAATTGAAGCTCAGACGAGCACTTGACATGAAAATAACAATAAAACAGAGACAGGCTTGCAACGTCTCTTCTGTGAGAAAGAGGTTGCAGGGAAGAGAAAAGGGCACCCCCCTCCACTAGGCTACAAAGTCTATTTTGAACTCTGTCAAGGCAGGATAAGACTTCCTAGCAGCTCCTGTCCAGATGTGGCAACAATACTCCATCTCTAGAAGTACCTGTCTCTTATATAGGTAGAGAATTGCATCAGCAGTGAGATATCTACTGAAGTGGTAGAAGGATCCCACCATTTTTCCAGTGACCTTGGCATTGGATTTGATGTACGTGTTCTATTTCAGATCAGGAGTAAAGGTCAAGCCCAGAATTTGTCAAAACATGTAGCCTCCCCAAGACGAGAGCCATTCATTTCAATTGATGCCAGATGGGGATCAGAACGTTGATGATGTAAAGATAGAAGCTTGTTTTTAGATGTATTAAAAGTAGCCAGCCACTTTTTTCCCCATTGTACCATATGGTCAAGATCAAAGGAGAGAGAATGGACAGTACAGGAAAATTTGCAGAATAGGAAAATTGGATAGTATGGCTCTATTGAAAGAATGGATGAGAGTTCTTGAGTCAGAAGATGTAGAACAGTTGAGATAACAGGGTCTGTTGGTTTGGGGAAGGCCAAGGAAAACATGGGGGGAAGTGATAAGGATGGGCTTGAGAGAAAGAGATATAAAATAAAGATCTGACAATTTCTTAAAGTCATCTAACTCATGCCAGCATAAAAAAGGGATGTTAGACGAAAAATGATGATGATGATGATGATGATGATGATGATGATGATGAACAACTACCCATCTGTGAAACACAGAAGGAAGTGAGACTTGGACTTGAGAGAAAGAAGCATAAATAAAGACCTGGTCAGAGATAAGTCAATTTGGAGGCCTATTTCTAAAATCCGTCCAGCACATGCCAGCATGTAAAACGGATGTTAAACCAATTAATACCTACCATCTTGTATGCCATGTTTACAAATAAATGTAATATAATTGAAAATTATTGAAAATTCATTCTAATATTGTCATTATTCTTTTATATGCTAACTCGTGTCCACAGTGTTTCCTACAAACCGCATTGATATAGCCTTCAAATACAACTCCTTTTACGCTATGCACAATGCTTCAAACAAACTACAATATCCTTCTCAATCATTATTATTATGATGATGATGATGATGATGATGATGATGATGATGATTACTGGGGTTCAATTATGCTTGAACGACCAATGTTAGTTTACTCTTCACAAAACACCAATCGACACATTGGCTTTTATCAAAACTTTCGTTTGTTTTCCAGCCAATAATCCACAACAATAAGCAAGGGAAATCACTCTAAGGACGTAACACAAAGAAGATGATTTTTTTTTTAATTTTAATACGAGGGAAGCAACATAACAGGAAAGTCGCCAGATTTCCCTGGTCACCCCAAAATACTTGTTTCTTTTTTTGCAAAGTTCTATTCCGAACATCCCCCCCCCACACACACACTAGAATTTTAGGCTTCTGTCTATAAATCCTATAGTTTAATCCACACAACTGTAACGTTACGTGGCGTTACAATTTACTTTAGTAATTCATAAAATAAAACTGGACAAAAATATGACGGCTTTCCTTTCTTTTCTTTTTTTTTTTATTTATTATCGTTTTCCTTTCTTCTCGTTTCAATACCAGCTTAAAAGTCGTTTATTGTGAAACTAAGGAAATTAATTTCATCCTATTTTGTAATGTTACGTGGCGTTACACTTTACTTTAGTAATTCATAAAAATAAAACTGGAAAGAAAGAAATAAAAATCCAGGTCAGCATTTTTTTTTTTTTAATCAAAAACATTTATTATTGTTACTCTCCCGTCTCGACACCACTTAAAAAGTCTCTCGCTTACACATGCCCATCTAACCTGGCCGCGTTTCTCTTTCTTCCAACTGCAAGCTGGCTACAACCAGCACATTCACTGCCTTCACTTTACAAGTCCGTCTCCTTTGGCAACAACTTTGTTTCTCCCCGACCACATGGTGTCCTTTTGTTTCTGTTTTCTTTTCATGCAAGCTCACACACACTTCCTAATTTACATATGAGTTCAAACGCTGCTCCTGCTGCTAATACAATCGCTTGCTAGTCATCTTTCGGTTGCTGCTGATATTTTCTTATGCGCTCTGTTATACACCGAGCATTCAGATACACTTGAGGAGATTTGGGTTTCTACCAACCATATTATTACACTTACTATAGGGTGTCCAAAAAGTCACTGAAGGCTTTTGAACTTAAATAGATTCTTTATTTTTGATTATATCTTTCTGTAATTTTAACACAATCTAAGACATTGGGAAAATTAAAAAAAATAAATACAAAATTAAAACAATCTTTATTTATGAAAAATAATGGCTTTTAAATGTTGCCCATTTTAAGCTGCGCATATTTGTGCTATTTTCAAAATATAATTCATGGCATTACAGAATTTCTGGATTGTGATTTAGCTTCCTTATTTTGTTCTGCGAGCTGACAGACCTCGAAAGGTCAAACCCTAAACCCAGCAAGAATTGAAGGAAAACATCAGGAATGAAATAAAGGAGTTAAATTGCAATCCAGAGATTCCGCAATCTGTCATAAATAATATTTTGGAAAGAACACAAATATGCGAATCTGAAAATGGGCAACATTTAAAAGACATTATTTTTCATAAATAAAGATGGTTTGAATTTTGCATTTTCTTTCTAAAACTTTCCCAATGTCTTAGTCAGATTATGTTTAAATTATAGAAAGGCATCATAAAAAATAAAGAATATATCTAAGTTCAAAACCATTCAGTGACTTTGTGGCCATTGTATAAAGTTCGAATGTACAGAGTGGTCCTGTTATCTTTACCAAAAACTATTACCAAAGAAGCACGGCTTTGTAAATTGTGGAAATGATGATGCCACATAATTTCATGCCATAAAATTGTAATTGTAGTTTACATTGCACTGTAGAGAACCTACTGTTAATTTTATAAAAATATTTTCATATATAATGGCTTCAATTAAAGTTTAAAATGCAAAAATCAAGTATCATGGTCAGTTGTGCTCTAAACAGAAACATTCATTTCGAATTTTATATATACCAATCCTTTTTAAATTGGAAGTTCTATCTTTGTTAATATCAACAGAACATATATAAATAAACAACATTTTTTCTAGATTCCAAAGTCTAAGATTTTA
Source organism: Euprymna scolopes (assembly GCF_053919585.1). Classification (NCBI taxonomy): domain Eukaryota; kingdom Metazoa; phylum Mollusca; class Cephalopoda; order Sepiida; family Sepiolidae; genus Euprymna; species Euprymna scolopes. The sequence continues at coordinate 20,504,935 of NC_136491.1, forward strand.
TTCCAAAACAAAACATTTTTATTACAATTACAGATCCATTATGTTCAGAGAATGCGTATGTTAATCCTGGATCTTTCATTTGTGAACTCATCAGAAAAAAAAAAAGTTCTCAATCAAGATGGCTGTCTTCCTCAACTGGAGATGGATTTGATACGAGTTATGTTTCTGGATTTTTTTAGATGAGGGATGATAATTTGCATTAATTGGAAAATTCGGACTCCTGTTCTCATCTTGATTGTTATTTCCATTAAATAGGAATCAGAATACTTGTTAGTTCTCTTCTAAATCTAACATATCCATAATTACACTAAAAATTTTCTTAAAAAAAAAAAAAGAATGATTGGTAAGATGAATAAAGTCTTGGCCTTTTAACCTAGTAAAATATTTATAAATATATATATATATATATATATATATATATATATATATATATATATACTAGCTGTACCCGACCACGCGTTGCTATGGCTCAGTTTGTTAAAATGGAACACATTCCTCAAGAAAAATTGCATTTTGTTCGTTTATTTACTTTTATTATTTTTTGCAATTTTTTTAATCAATAAAAGTTGTTATTCCCTCCCCCCCCCCAAAAAAAAAGATGAATTTTTTACCATAAATTGTTAGGTGAAAGTTTTTTTTTTTTTCAGGAAAAATTGCATTTTTTTTTTTTTAAAGAAATTTGGCAGTAAACGTTTCTCTTTGAAAACGGAATTTTTATTATAAAAAGAACAGATGAATGCTTTACATGAACAATGTAAATAGGTATGTGAAAGTAGAGAAAAGTTTGCTTCTTTTTTTCAAGAGAATGTACAAATTATTTTTGTTTTAACAAATGTTCAGAAAATAAACAGAAAAATACTTCTATCATTAATTATGCAAAAAAAAATAAAATAAAATGTTGATTTAGTGTTTCAACATTATGCTTATAAATTACGATAAAACTTGCTGAGTATGTGCTGTTTTACAGTTGTTGTAAAAATGGAACAGAAACTTAAATTTCACTTCGTTTTAATCTTTCTTAATTTTTTAATTGTGCCCCCCCAAACGAATATAATCAAAACAGTAACATTCAAAAATTGTACTTGATGTATATAAAACACAAAATATTTATAAAAAAAACAAAAAAAAACGTTAATAACGTAAGGGAAATAATTCCATTTTTAAACGAAAAAGTCAGCTTGGTATATCTTTTTGTTATTTTTTATATAAGTCCAGCTTACCATTCACATTGGAAATGTCGACATTTATAGGTTCTCGGGTACGTTTACAAAATATAAACACTCCAATCTAGTAGATGTATCAGATTTTTTGTAGGAATTTTTGACACCCCTATCACGAAACTGCGAATAAAATATAAAAAAACTCGTAATTTCTCTTTTAAAAGTGGGTTGTTTATTTTCTTTATGTATTATATTTCCAAAATAAACTATTAAAGTTGTTTTAAAAGTAATAGAAATATTTTTTTTTATTTTTTTAAAAAACAGTAATGGATTTTACGAACTCAATATTTTTCAATTTTTAAATTTTAAAAATCTATCAAAATTTTTCTATTGATTCTATTTTTACGATATTTTCTTGTGAAATGTTATGCTCTTTCCAATAAACCGAATATAATATTTTAGACAAACGTTTTTTTTAAATCCCCCCCATTTTCAAGTGTCTATTAAAAAGTAAATAATTAATTTACTCACCAAAGTTTTATGTATCACAAATTGAAGAGGAAAGGTCAATAAGTGACATATTCAAATTTAAAACAAAAAAGTAGTGTTTTTTAGAAATTTACCTGTAAAGTTCGAAGTTTAAAACCTTTTTTTTAAAAACCACATTGTTTGTTTTTTCTTTTGTTTTTTTTTATGAAACCTTGGTCTTTGCTCCTTTAATTGAAAAAAAAATTAGGGCTTGAATTACATTTTTCGAGTAGTTATAAGCTTGGAAAGACAGGGGGTCGAATAATTCACGCCTCCCATTTTGAAATGTCTATTAAAAAGTAAATAATTTACTCACCAAAGTGTTATATATCACAAATTGAAGAGAAAAGGTCAATAAATAATATATTCAAATTTAAAACAAAAAAAGTAGTGTTTTTTAGAAATTTACCTGTAAAGTTCGAAGTTTAAACCCTTAAAAAAAAAACACGTTGTTTGTTTTTTTTTTTGTTTTTTTTAATGAAACCTTGGTCCTTGCTCCTTTAATTGAAAATTGAAAAAAAAATTAGGGCTTGAGTTACATTTTTCGAGGAGTTATAAGCTTGGAAAGACGGGGTGGAATTATTCACTATTTTTCACGAAATTTCTGACACACCTACCAATCTACCCATGTTAAGAACGGCTTTCGGAATAGACACCCCTAACCTTGCCCGCATACCCAAAAAGCTATAAAAGTTGACGTGTCGAATGTGAACGATGAGTTGGATGTAATGTAAAGATGTACCGAATTTATAAGGGAACGAAATTCAAATTTGCGTTCCATTTTTACAACAACCGTAAAGCAGAGCATTCTATGCAAATTTTACCTAACTTACTATATTAATGTTATTTTTTTAAGCAAAAAAAAAATAAAATATTTAGGTTTGGCTATAAATTCCTAAACTCATTTCATCCTAAATAATTTAGGTGACTGAAATAGGAATCTAATTGAATCTTTAATTTCCTAAATAGTATGCGAGAATTCATTTTTCTTCGAGTTATATCGAATTCATTAATATGGACTTTAGAGGCTTTTTTCGTAATGTTACTGTAAAAATTATTTTTTATTGTTACAAATTACGATACTTTATTTATATAAACAAAGCAAAAATAAATTCTTGCGTTTTTTATTTACTACTGAAAACCTGACTTTAGAAAAGGTATTTTTTGTTTAAACAAAATAAAACATTTTCACTAAGAGTTAAGTAAAAATAATTAGTTCATTATATTCTGCGATCATTATTATCATCATTAAAATTCGTTAATTTCCTGATTTTTGGTGAATTTTTAAGTAAAGGGAGGGGTCAAAATGTTTATACACTTTGAGCGTCGGCATTCATTTTATCTGTACCTACAATTTTTTGATGAATATTTGATATGAAAGCGACTATGTGTGGTTAATGTAGATCAAATTTCAATCACGTGGTTACATTATCAATAATCATGTGATTAAACCCATTGAAAATTTACCGATATTGTAAACACATTCTGTTTACATTAAGCCTGTAGTGTTTTTTTAGTGATGCAATTTTGGCAACTGAAATTTAAAAAACCCGCGAGATCAGGAGAAAGAAATGTCCAGAAAATCGCTAGATTTTTAACTTTTATCATCTGAAATTTTCAAAAATCGCTAATTCCACCCCCCTCCAAAAAACCTCCATATTTTAACTTCCTAGCATAAAAAAATTATAAATATAGTATATTCAATATTCCGTGTTTTCTCACTATATGTTTCTGGAATTATATTGAAGCGGTTAGCTCCCCAGAAGGCTTACATATTTTATCAGTTAGTTTTACCTGTTTTTTCAGAGAGGGTATTTTTTTTTTTTTTGGCAGGAAACAAATCATAAGCTCAAACTTTTTATAATAAAAGTTAAATTGAAATATACTGCAAATTAAACGTCACAATGATGCTGCAACATATTTTGAAATTAGAAAAATAAAAAAACAAAAAAACTTTGTTTTAGCATGTTAAAAGTATTTAGGTTGGTAGATAATTAAATTCTACTGTATTAAGTTTTTTTTTGCTGTTGTTTCTATCGTATTTTAAACTAAACTTCGGAGGTTGGGATGCCCCCCCCCACCTAAAATGTACTTGGAAAAATCGATTTTATAGCGAGATTTAAGAATGGTTAGCCGAAAAAAAGGTGAAAAACAAAACATACAATGAATAAATAATTGTTACCAAAGGTAATAAATGCTACTGTTTTTTACTTACATGAATGAGTTTATTTTATGTTTTAAAGTATTTTCAAGCGCTTTTCTTTATTTTTTAATCTAAAATTGCGAGTGTGTGGGTGCGAAATACCTCAAGATTTTCTAGAATTCCTCGCTAGATTGCAAACGAAATCTCCAGATCTAGCAGGAAAACCGCTAAATTGGAACCACTGGTCACGTGACAGGAAGTGGTAATAAATAATTGTCCCTAAATAAAAAAAAATGGCCTATCAGTACAAAGAAAACCACCTATTTACCATAGAAAAATTAAGTATAATGTTATAATTAAAAAGAAATATATAAAACAGACATGGATATAGTAAACATATTATACCAAAACGTGGAAGTCATACGTCCAGTGGTTTTTTAGACTATTAATTGCAAACGAACCAAGAGTTATATATATATATATATACATATATATATATATATATATATATATATATATATATATATATATATGTATATTAAGCTTTGCATATTTGTGCTATTTTCAAAATATAATTCATGGCAGATTGCAGAATTTCTGGATTGTGGTTTAGCTCCCTTATTTTGTTCTGCGAGCTGGTAGACCTCGAAAGGTCAAACCTCAAACCCTGCAAGAATTGAAGGAAAACAGCAGGAATAAAATAAAGGCGTTAAATTGCAATCCAGAGATTCCGCAATCAGTCATAAATAATATTTTGGAAAGAACACAAATATGCGAATCTGAAAATGGGCAACATTTATAAGACATTATTTTTCATAAATAAAGATTGTTTGAATTTTGCATTTTCTTTCTAAAAGTATATATATATATATATATATATATATATATATATATATATATATATATATATATATTTAGTGCCAGCAAAAAAAAAGTCAGCACTTGTATTTCTTTCAAAAAGTGCAAATTTAAGCTAAATTTAATGTAACTGTTTAAATAACCTATACTTCATTGGATTCGTTTTTTATTTCTCTATAATTTTACCTGTTAATATTTGACTTTTAATTGAAATATTTTAGTGTTCACGTCAATTTAAAAAAAATAACTTCAAATTGAGGAGGCAAAAAGAAAGTCCGCAGCAACAAATTTGCTTATAACCAGCTTAAATTATCGCTCCTAATTCAGTTTAAAATATTCACCAACAGGAAACAAAGCATCTCTAATCGTAATTGTTGTTGTTCCAGGTTATACAACGTAACATTTAGTTCATATGCCACGACTTTCTCTTAGTGATCGTCAGGAGCTCATTAATCTCCACCTTTCTGGTTTATCCAATCGAGAAATCGGCTACTGATTAAAATGTGATGAGAAAATGGTACGAAAGACTGTGTAAAAGCACCAAAACACCGGCAGTGTTCAGGATGTCCCTAAATCTGGTCATACTAGAGTTACTTCTAACAGGGAAGACGATGCTATCAAGATCCGCAGCCTAAGAAACAGATTTGAAATGGCTCCCCAAATCCAACAATAGTGCAATCTTGTTAAAAAGCGCTCTCTTTCTACTGTCAAGAACAGATTAAAGGAATTTAATTTGTGAGGATATGTTGCAAGACACAAGCCAATGATTTCTGTAAAGAACAGAAAGCACTGTCTGGACTTCATCAGATGCAATGAAGATCATGACTCTTCATATTAGTCAAAAGTGCTTTTTAGCAACGAAGCAAGTTCAATAGGCTAGATAAGCAGTATGTCCGTCAGAAGAAAGATGAAGCATTTAATCCTAGGTGCTCAGTTTCAACACTGCAAGGTGGTGGAGATTCAGTTTTGGTGTGAGGCATTATTAGTACCAATGGTCCAGGGCCTATAATTCGCTTGCAAGGTTGAATTAATTCGACCAAGTACATTAATATGTTGACTGAGCATTTTCTACCATACTTTGGTCAGAATTTGGATGATAATCGCATCTTTATGCAGGATAATCCTCGCATTCACACAGCTGGCAATGTCAAGAGGTTCCTGGAAGAGCATGATATTCCATATTTAGATTGGCTTGCACAGTTTCCAGACCTCAATCCTATCGAAAACGTATGGCATTACACCAAGCAACAGCTACGCAATGATAAATTTTCAAATTAGGAAGAACTTTGGACAAAAATTAAAGAAAAGTGGGATGCTGTTTCCCCAGAGTATTGTTGCAGTCTAATTCAAGGAATTCCCAAAGAATTGCATGCTGTCAAATTGCAGAGGGGCTATGCTACTAAATATTAATTAGTTCATTGTGTTCCTGTTGTATTTGTGTCGCATTAATGTCCTAAAGTTACATTTAAATAACAATTTTCCATTGTGCGGACTTTGTTTTTGCCTCCTCAATTTGAAGTTATTTTGTTTTTTAAATTGACGTGAACACTAGAATATTTCAATTAAAAGTCAAATATGAACAGGTGAAATTATAGAAGAATAAAAGGCGAATCAAATGAGGTATAGTTTGTTTAAACAGTTACATTAAATTTAGCTTAAATTTGCAGTTTTTGAAAAAAATACAAGTGCGGACTTTCTTTTTGCCGCCTGTATATATGTATATATATATATATATATATATATATATATATATATATATACATATATATATGTATATATGTATATATATATATATATATATATACATATATATATGTATATATGTATATATATATATATATATATATATATATATATATATATATATAAAATCAATATTTTACTAGGTTCAAAGACCAAGACTTTATTCATCTTACCAATCATTTTTTTTTAAATTAAATTTTAAGTACAATTATGCATATGTATACGGATATATATATATATCATAAATAACCGTGCGTGTGCCACGAATTTCAGTACTTTATGATTCTGAGCAGTTTGGACTCGTCCTACATCTTAAAATTCTAGAAACCATTTTTATTAAGTCCTTGAGACCTTCTCTTGGCAAGCAAAAAGAAAATCTCTTCGGACTTAATTTGATTTCTATGTAATTTTTTACCCTCGTTTATTTTATTTTTTTTTACATTAACTTTTTCTCCCCCCCCCCCCGCCATATTTATGACAATTTTTTTTTTTGCAATTTTCCTCGATTTAGCTCTGTATAGTAATAGTATTTTCAAGTTTAATTAAAGTTTTACGATACCTGCTTTACTAAATTGGTAGGTGAATGTTACAGATAGGTACACAACACTCTCCCGTCACCATGTTAAGAATGGCTTTCTAAATAATAACGTCATTATTTAAAGAAAATAAAAAAACTACTTGACGAGAACACTACTGTTTTTGTTATGATAATTATTTTTTATTTAAATATAAAAAATAAAAATTTCAAGTTGGCTTATTTAGAAAGCCATTCATAACAGGGGGACGGGAGGGTGTTGTGTACCTATTCTGTACTTTCGCCTTACAATTTAGTAAAAGCAGGTATCATAAAACTTTAATTAAACTTGAAGGATACAAGGATGGAATACTGTTGCCACATCTGGGCAGGAGCTGCTAGAAAGGACTTGTCCTGCCTTGATAGAGTTCAAAATAGACTTCGTAGCCTCGTAGGAGATGTCCTTTTCTCCTCCTTGCAACCTCTATCTCACAGAAGAGATGTTGCGAGTTTGTCTCTGATGTATCGTTATTTTCATGGAAAGTGTTCAACTGAGCTTCAATCTATGGTCCCCCCTCGCCAAACTTTCACAAGAAACACTCGTCTAGCTGTAAACACTATCAATAATTTCCCCCACTCTTTATCTGTGCCTAAACCTAAACGTAGATTCCATGAACAAAGCTTCTTTCTTAGAACTGCACGCCTGTGGAATTGTCTTCCGTTTTCCTGCTTTCCGGCTGACTACAATATGGTTGTGTTCAAGTCTAAAGTAAATAAGTTCTTGATGAGCCGTTCCATATAAGTTATTAAATTTACCAAATTTTCATTACTAATGATTACTATATTGACCAATTTCTACTGTACACTCTTTAACCCTTATCCTTGAGTGGCCTCTGGGCCTTGATAATGTGGTGACGCCTTTGTAAAAAAAAAAAAAAAAAAAAAAAAAAAAGAAATACTATTTAAAAATAGAGCAGATCAATAAGTGCACTAGCACCAAACATTTTACTATGTTTCTATAAGTTTTTTGTTTATTTTTGTTTACAATTCGGAAAAGCACAAGGCTCAAGGCAAAATAAAAACTACCTCCCCCCCTCCCCCCAAAAAAAGACAAAACAATCCGAACAAGCCAAAATAAAAAAAAAAAACATAATAAATAAGAAAAACTAGGCGTTACCTAAGGGAAACTGCGTACAACATCGGAGTCGATGCATATTTCCTTAGAGGGGTCTCATTCATGTATGTCCGCCAAAATCTTTAGTGGAGAAAATAATAAAAAAAATTAAAATGAAATAAAATAAAAACAAACACGAAATAAAAGTATGAATCGAATTTACACCCAAAAAATAAAAAATAAAAAAATAAATAAATACATGCACAATTAAAAAAAAAAAGTCTGAGATATATACAAAGAAAGTAAAAGAAAATGCTTTCAGGGAGCAATCATTAAATAAAAACACTGTTTACGCATGGTCCACGTTCCCCATGAAGTACCAATTTATTTATAAGATAAAACACAAGAAAATATGTTAACTAAAATTTAATGTACTCTTTATTTTTAGTTCATATCAAAACTTTAATTAAAACTGATAAGTTAATGAATTTTTAAGATGAATTTGTGTTCGTATGTCTCTGGAGAGAATTTCCAATTTCATTTCTCATTTCAGTCATGTAAATTATTTACAGATAAAATTTTATAAAACAAACAAAAACTTTAAGTTTTAAATGTATTTCAAAGAAATAAATTATGTCCGGTGCTAAAATATTGAATTCATCAATCGTTTTGTTTAAAAAAAAAAAAAAAAACTGTCATGAAAAATGCTTCTAACTTTAAAATATTTGAAAATACTCAATGAAAAGTTTTATTTATTATTAAAAGGACGGACTGAAAAATATTCTCTTATAAAAATTGTTTGTTCTGCAGTTTAAAAAAATAAATAAAATGAAATATTCGATTTTCTTCGATAAACATGTAAGAAAATTTCAAAAACAGGTTAACTTACTGTTATAATTTGTTAGATTAAAATTATCCCAATGTGCAATTATATAATTATTGAAATCGAGAATTGGTCTGTCTGTTTAGAAAAAAGATACATTGACCTTTGAATTGCCTTCATAAAATTACCACAAAGGGCAACAAAAAATATTTTTTATGACTATTAGCATGGTCACATCGTTGGACATGAAACTTTAGGCACCATGTACCTACATGTTGATCTCGTAATGCCATCACGCTGTCATGCTCATTGACCTTTATTCTCCGTAACCTCGGCTCTGCATGTTCCATTCTTAAAATCAATTGGTAAAACTGCATTACTAATCTTTAGATCCTGGGCGAAGTCAAATCATTAAACAGTGTATGCTCATCAGGGCCCAACTGCGGTGGGTAGGTCATCCGCATGGAAGAATACCACATGCCAAAGCAACTTCAGAAAAAAAAGAGAAACCATGCCCCCCCCCCAAAAAAAAAAATAAATGCTAGAAGGACACAGTCAAGACCAATATACAGTGGTGCAAATTCGGACCAAAAGAATTGGAAGACTGTGCCAGTGGTTAATCAAACTGGCGAGCCACCGTCCACAAAGCTACTGTCACCTTTGAATATACTTGTCACTAGAAGCTCACTGTTGCTGTCAGCACCACAGAGCATCAACAGCAATGATACAAACTATAGACTTTTGGTGCTCGTACTGTGCCTCCAGCCTAGGGTTGTGAATCCACCTCCTAAAACACAAATGGGTTGCCAAAACAAAACGTCTTCCGCGAACACGATGGACAGCAAAGATATTCGTACGTACAGGATTTACTACTCAAACACGACAGTTAAAAATAATGGATCATAACGCGGCCCTTTTTTTTCTGTTTACCCAAAATAAGGCATATCACCACTTGGACGTGTAGGACAGACCTAAAAGCACATCTAAAAGCTAAGAATTAGGACGAAAATAATACCATTCTCCAAGAAATAATAGTTTCTTAGCCCCTCTCTTTTCTCTTTCTCATAAACTGGACACAAACCAGGAACTGCTATCCAGAGTCCCTCATCATCTCCCTCTCCTTCTTCCTCTTTTTTTTTCTCTCTCTCTCTCTCTTTCTCTTTCTTTTTCTCCTTAACGAATCCCTAGCCGGCATGACAGGCGAGTAGGCAGTACACTCTTAGCCCCGAAACCAATAAGATGTATGTTGTCGGTGAACATTATTAACAAGAGGTGTACTCACTCCAGATACAGACACAGCTAGTTTTACCCCTATCTTAAAGAATGAGACTAACACCTAGAGGATTAATCATCTTGAATACTTTGGAAAAACAATCCTTTTCTAACATTGTAAAAATACTTGGTGAGCTAACAAAATTACCCAGTTCTCAACCATCTTGTACACAGTATCAACTGGTCACAGACAGCAGCAAATATGCTGTAGGCGCTGCCTTACATCAAGTCATAAACGGAACTTCAACACCAGTAGGATTTTTCTCAAAGAAGCTGACGACAACACTGATGAGATATTCCACTTTCGACCATGAACTTTTAGCAGCATATTTAGCGGTATTACATTTTCACCACCTCAAAGAAAGTCGTGAAGTGTTACTTCTGACAGATCACAGGCCAATATGTGGTGCATTCCACATTCTAAAACCTACAAAATCAAATAGACAACAAAGACAGCTAGCAATTATTACAGAACTAATTTCAGACATAGCCCATGTGAAGGGTAACCAAAATATAGTTGCAGATTGTCTATCTCGTCCAACATTTGCTGCACAAATAGATATGTACGACCTCCCAGCATTGGCAGACACACAAAAATCAGACACCGAAATACAGTCCTTTCCAGATTTAAAGAAATTCACATTTTCTGGAAAAGATTAAGTTGTGTTATGTGATACATCAACATCATTACCATGCACACTACGAAAATTTATCTTCGACAGCTTACATTCAGTATCACATTCTGGAATAAAATCATCTATCAAAATGATTAAGGCTAGATTTTACTGGCCACACATGGATAAAACGATCAAAGAATTATATGCATCATGTACATCTTGTCAACAAGTAAAAATATACAGACATACAAAATCACCGGTACAAACGTTGGAAATACCATCATCAAGATTCCATACTATACACATTGATATAATTGGACCTCTACCCCCCAGTAAAAGGCTCCAACAATCCTTACATCAATGTCAGTATATTTTAACATGTATAGATCGAACCAGTCAATGGATAGAAGCACAACCCATAGCAGATATTACAGCTCAAACAGTAGCAGAAACTTTTGTAAACATATGGATTACCTGCTTTGGTGTTCGGCTCCATGTCATAACAGACAGAGGCACACAATTTGAAAGCGAACTATTCCTTGAACTATAAAAAATTATTGGATTTTATAGGCTACGAACGACGGCCTATCATCCACAATGCAACGGATTCATAGAAAGAGCCCACAGAACTATTAAAGCGGCTATAATGGCCCGAAAAGAATCTTGGATTTCAGCTCTACCATTAGTCCTCTTTGGATTTCTAAGTGTGCCCAACTGCTCCAATTTTTCCCCTTTTTATACAGTCACAGGTGTACGAATGCTATTACCACAACTAATGATAGGTACGGAAAATGCAGAAACAGTATGTAGTGGAATGGGGACAAAAATGGATGGTCACATTCAATGCTGCCAAGACTAAACTTGTTTCCTTCAATAATTACAAGAAACCTTCTCTACTACCAATAGCAATGGCCAATGACTCTTTATCTGAAAGTACATCTTTTAAACTCCTCGGCCTAACGCTCACAGGAAGCATGAGTTGGAACAATTACATTGAGAGAATTGTCAGAACCGCTGCGAAGAAGGTGGGTTCTCTCTACCATGCTAGAAAGATACTAACGCCCGAAAGTATCCTATACCTCTATAAGGCCACCATCCGCCTATGTATGGAGCATTGTTGCCACTAGTCTCTCACTCCTAGACAAGGTTCAAAAGAGAGTCACCAATCTGATAGGTCCTGAACTGTCACCTAAACTTAAGCTTCTGTGCCATTGACGAAATGTTGCATCCCTCTGCCTGTTCTACAAATACTTTAACGGTGAATGCTCTGACAAACTGCAAGCACTTGTGCCCCCTCAACGTAAATACCCCAGACAAACCCGACAAGCAGCTAAATCCCACCCCTACACAATAGAGATCCCTAGATGTAAGAAAGCCTTCTACTCCAGTAGTTTCTTCCCCAGGACAGGTAGACTTTGGAATTCCCTTCCGGGTCCCTGCTTCCCCAACTGTACTAGCATGCAGAAGTTCAAGTGTAACGTGAACCGACAGCTTGCTGCCCAACTCCCTACACAGTACCCCTGATGCCTATGTCCCTGATAGTAACCCCCTACAACAAAGTGGCAATGTACCTTGTTTGGGGTGAAATTGTAATTTAAAAAAAAAAAAAAAGTTACACAGAATTTTACAAGAGAACTGCTTAAAACTATGGCAAAATTTGATCTGACAGACTTTTCAAACAGAAAAATCAACAAGAAAATCATACGTTTCAGAATTAACTTCAAACCTGTAATAAAATTTGGGTTAGGATAGACAGCGTTCGAAAAATGGATGGGAGATGAAATGAAGAATATTTATAAAATCTGTCAAAATATGGTAAATCATATCATAGACACGTTTACCAGAAGGGCTGGTCAGCTGACCGAATCTGCGTGTAAGTCACGTGATCAGGTTAGCTGGAGATTGAGAGTTGGAGTTTGGTCGTTGAGCAGAGCGGACGGTTTAACAGGTCGTCCTCCCCCACTTCACTGGGGAGGGAGCTGATGTGTGTGAAGATAGAGACCTAGAATTAACCACGCAAGCAAAGACATTCACTTTCCATTCTTCTGCGATCGACACATGGAAAGTAAATAAAAACAATATAAAACCAATCATCGTCTTGGAATCAAACAGATTCCAGCCTCCCCTCCAAGAACAAGATGAATTCCAGGTGGACAAGATCAACGACGCATGAAGTTAAGGTATGTCCAAAATGCATGTATCACACACACACACACACACGCCCGCACATGAACAATTAGATATGAATATGTCATAAATAGACAGCAACAACAATTCTAGGGTTCAAATAGTGAAGAAGCAATGACAGACATTTAGTGACACATATACACATCAGGATGAACTCTTTATCCCAAGTACACATATCGACATTTAGACGATTATACAATATACAATGTTTTGGTGCCTTTTTTGGTATGCGATTATATAACACACAAGTTTCAATAGACCTTACATTGAAAACAGACAAAAATGCACTCAAAATACAACTACAAAATACAAATAAAAAGCCTGATAGTTTACCTCCTGAAAAAGTGCAGAAAAATAAAATAAAAACAAAGAACTTCAGGTAGGAGAGTCACATGGGAAAAAAGATAATGAATTCATTTATTATTAAACTTAAAAAAAAAAAAAAAACACTCAGTGAACATTGTAGGACTAATCTGAGTCACCCCTAAAAGCCAAGAATTAAGACGAAAATAATACCATTCTCCAAGAAATGCCCCTCTCTTTCTCATAAACCGGACACAAACCAGAAACTGCTATCCAGAGTCCCTCATCATCTCCCTCTCCTTCTCCCTCTTTTTTTTCTCTCTCTCTCTCTTTCTCTCTTTTTCTCCTTAACGAATCCCTAGCCAGCATGACAGGTGAGTAGGCAGTACACTCTTAGCCCCGAAACCAATGAGATGTATGTTGTCGGTGAACATTATTAACGAGAGGTGTACTCACTCCAGATACAGACACAGTTAGTTTTACCCCTATCATCATCTCCCTCTCCCCTTCCTCTCTTTCTCCAGCATGACAGGCGAGTAAGCAGTACACTCTTAGCCCTCAAACCAACGAGGGTATGTTGCCGGTGAACATTATTAACAAAATGTAAAAAGGCAAATGAAGTTCTTTCCTTTTAAAGGTTAACATTTGAATTACTTTTATTATCCAACAACAACTAATGAAGGCAAATATATATAAAGCATACAAATTCAAACAGTGATCTTTTTGGTTGATTGATCCTAGTCTTTTTGAGTGTGTCTATATGTGTGTGTGTGTGAGAGAGAGGGAGAGAGAGAGAGAGAGAGAGAGAGAGAGAGAGCAAGTGCATGTCAATAATCATTACTGTTAGGATTTACTTGAGTGGCTTTCACTTTGATCATATTTCCTACTTGGATGAATCTTTTATTTATTTGCCTGCCAAGAAGGCTGGACCTCTTCTAAAATCCAACCCATCCTCACCATGGTTACTCAGGGAAGTGAAGAGGCAATTTTCACTAAACCAACATATATGCTGAAAAAAATGGGGGGGGGGGAGAAAAAGATGTGATTGCAAAAGATTTCAACCCAATACCCTTCCGATTAGACAAATATTATTATTTTTTTTTTCACTTGGATTATAATTCTAGACTTTAGTCTTATAAAAATTCACATTCCCCCCCCCCCCCCGCTTTATTTATGGACTTTAATCTTTTTAATAACATGCTTATTGGAGATTACGAACATACCAGGTTGAATACAAGTTACACGTTCCCCATACAGTGTGAGAATTTCCTTCTCACCTGTTTTTGCTCCAAGACAATGGCAAAAAATTAACAATTACAACAAAGCATACCTCTAAAATTTGACACAAATTTTATTTATTCTTCGTTGCAACAAAGGAAATGCCTATTTTGCCTCTGAATAGAGCTAGTAACACCTCGAAAGGTAATAGTCCTTTATCTTCAGTAGGAACTGGAATTCGGGTTCAGCACTGTTCGAAGATCGCATTAATTACAGCAGTTTGAAAGGGGTTGGTATGATGCCTTCTGATGAAAGATTCAATTCTCGACTAGAATTAACATTACAGAAGTTCATAAGGAATATTCATTTGAAGGAAAAGTCATTAATAACAGATCAGTAGAGGTGCCCAAATGCTTCATATCCAGAGAAAGTTGAGTTCCATGTTCCTTCTCCGACTGCTTGTCTGGAACTGCCTGAAAAAAAGAAAAGGCATTCAAAAGTCTGTCAAGCCCATCTCTCAGTGGTTAAAATCTTGATCAATCTGATTGGTTTAAACAAAGACAGTGGGTGGCCAATCAGCCAATGAGGGGCTTGGTTATAATTGTAGAATTTCTCCCAATATAAAAATAAACTACTTCTGATTAAATAAAATTTATTATTTTGAGTTTTAGAATTTGTTCCCAAGTTGTTGCTATTTACTTTTTAAAAAAAAATTTTTTTTTTGTATGCTCCCGTCACCATCACGAATTTGGATGTCGGTCGTTACCCTTTTCCCTAGTTTTATGCCTAATTTGTAAAAGTTTAATTTACTTTATTACAAATAAATTAATGCAAAATTTAGTATCTGGTCTCATGCTACACTTCATCTTTTTCGTTCTCAGTCAATGAAGGAGAAATCCTTACAGACTGAGGCAATTTAAACTTTTGTCTCAACCCAGATTGCCCTTTTCGGGAGAAATGGAGTTTTTTTTTTTTTTTTTTTTTTTTTTACACAGTGATCACCACTTATCAAGGCCCGGAAGCCACTCAGGGATAAGGGTTATTGCAAGTACATTACGTTAGTGTGGAGATTTGATGAAGTGTTTAATTAAGGGGGCGGTTCATTAGGAATTTGTTAACATTGGACTTGAAGACATCCAAGTTGTAGTCCGGTGGGAAGCAGGCAGACGGAACAGAATTCCACAGGCGTGCAGTTCTAAGAAAGAAGCTTTGTTCATGGAATCCACATTTTGATTTAGGCACAGATATAGAGTGGGAGAAATTTTTCACAGTGGATTCAGCTAGACGGGTGTTTTTAGTGAAAGATTGGCGAGGGGAGACCAGAGACTGGAGTTCAGACGAGCACCTGCCATGGAAATAACGATAAAACAAGGATAGGCTCGCAACGTCTCTTCTGTGGGAGAGAGGTTGCAGGGTAGAGAAAAGGGCATCTCCCACTAAGCCACAAAGTCTATTTTGTACTCTGTCAAGGCAGGATAGGCTGTTTTTAGCAGCTCCTGCCCAGATATGGCAACAGTATTCCATCCTTGGACTTACTTGGCTTTTATATATATATATATATATAAATATGGACTTGTACAGTTTAATGATATTTATTTATATATATATATATATATAAATATGGACTTGTACAGTTTAATGAAGACATTTAAAAAATAAAAATATTGAAAAAAAAGTTATATTGTACGTACTCGTTAAGGAATGAAGTTTTCATTAAAAAAAATCACTTAATTTGATCAAGTTGTTTTTTTTTTTACAGAGGAAAATCAAATTTTAATGAGATCGATCGAGTCGCGGCTATAGGTATATCAGAAACGACCATTCAAAAATGACCGGATAAGAACTAATAATTCAACTTACTATCTTTTTGAAGCTTATAACTATTTGAAAAATGTAAATCAAACCCTAGCTTTTTTCAATTAAAGGGGCAAAGACAAAATTAAAAAAAAAATAACAGGTTTAATAGCAAATTATGCAATATTTGTTTTTTAAATCTGTTTTCTTTAAAAAGATTCAAAGAAAATAAATGAAATTTAACTTACGTCGATTATAAAAAAATCGATATAAATTCCAAAAAATCACTCACCTATAAAAAATACTATTGAATGTTTAGTTCCATTCTTCATTGTTCCAAATTTATTCATATTTATATTTTAAATTCCATGTATTTTTTAAATACAAGGATTTTTTAAAGTGAAGGTTGTAGAAAATCGCATTTTCTTAATGTGTTTTGTGCCAAGCTTAAAAGAGCGCCTCCTGCTACTATGAAATTTATCAAATATGGATTTTTCAAAGGGACATAAATAATGTCTCTTTTTTATTGCGTGTGTTAACCCAAATTAGTATTTTTCGTCCTCTGTAATTAAAAAGAAACACACATTCACTTATAAGTTTTTCCCCTAAAACAACAAATCCAGTTCACCGATTTTTTTTTTTTTTTACACAGGCATTACCACATTATCAAGGCTAAGAGGCCACTCGAGGATAAGGGTTAAAGAGTGTACAGTAGACAATTGGACAATATAGTAATCATTAGTAATGGAAATTTGGTAAATTTGTTAACTTATATGGAACGGCTCATCAAGAACTTGTTTACATTAGGCTTGAAGACAACCATATTGTAGTCAGCCGGAAAGCAGGAAAACGGAAGACAATTCCACAGGTGTGCAGTTCTAAGAAAGAAGCTTTGTTCATGGAATCTAGGTTTAGGCACAGATAAAGAGTGGGGGGAATTATTGATAGTGTTTTCAGCTAGACGAGTGTTTCTTGTGAAAGTTTGGCAAGGGGGGACCATAGACTAAAGCTCAGTCGAACACTTTCCATGAAAATAACGATACATCAGAGACAAACTCGGAACATCTCTTCTGTGAGATAGAGGTTGCAGGGAAGAGAAAAGGACATCTCCTACGAGGCTACGAAGTCTATTTTGAACTCTATCAAGGCAGAAGTCCTTTCTAGCAGTTCCTGCCCAGATGTGGCAACAGTATTGCATCCTTGGACATACCTGGCTCTTATATAGATAGAGAATTGCATCAGCAGTGAGATATCTACTGGATCGATAGAAAGATCCCACCATTTTTTCCAGCGGCCTTGGCAACAGATTTGATGCACCTGTTCCATTTAAGATCAGGAGTAACGGTCCAGCCCAGAAGCTTGTCAAAACTTGAGGCCTCCTGAAGATGCGAGCCATTCATTTCAATTGATGCCAGATGGGGTTCAGAATGTTGATGATGTAAAGAGAGAAGCTTGGTTTTAGATGCATTAAAAGTAACCAGCCACTCCTTTCCCCATTGTACAACGTGCTCAAGATCAGAGAAGAGAGAATCAGAGAGAACTTGGTCGTTTACTGTCTTAGATGTGCTACCATAAATGGTAATGTCATCAGCATAAATGTCTACAAATGATGTAAGGATGTGATTTGGAAGATCATTAATGTAGATCAGGAAAAGAGTTGGGCCCAGGATGGACCCCTGAGGGACTCCAGCATTAATACTGTGAGCTTCTGATTTTTTCCCCTCAACTACTACTCTTATGAATCTATCAGAAAGAAATGATTTAATAATTGAGAAGACATATATCATAGCTAGAGATCTTGTGAAGTAAACCTTTATGCCATACCCTATCAAAGGCCTTAGATATGTCAAGAGAAATTGCCCTAGAAATGTTGCCTCCATCGAGACATTTGCTAATCCTATGAGATATAACTGTAAGCACATCTGCTGTAGATCTAGCAGAACGGAAACCATATTGAGTGTCACTAAGAAGGTTATTTTTGTTGAGATGGTTGATTACTTCTATATTTAACACAGATTCCAGCAACTTACTCATGACGCACAGAGGAGACTTATTGGCATATACTGAGACAGGGCATACTGATGAGATTTTCCAGGGTGATGGAAACTATTTTCCTTAAGACAATGTTTAAACAGTTTTGTAAGTATGGGCGCTAGTTCAGGTTGAAGTTTTTTGAGTACTATAATTGGAATACCGCCAGGACCAGTTGCTTTACCGGAATCAAGGTTTTTGATTAGCTTGGCAACATCACGTACAGATATATGTATATCACATAGCGTGTTTTCTGATACAGGAGGAAATATTGGGGGTTGGCGGCCTTGGTCGCAAAGGGTAGAATTAGCTGCAAAGTTCTTGGCAAAGAGTTTGGCTTTGTCTGATGCTGATGAGATTACCTCAGGGCCATCGATGATAGTTGGGATAGAGCACACGCTTCTGTTCAGGATTCTGTTTGTTATTTGCCAAAACATGGTGGGAACCAAGCCGCTGCTCAGCTACTTTGGACTTGACGGACTGAGCATACAACTCTCTTGCATTCTTTATTATTTTCTTACAATGGTTGCTGGCAGTCCTGAAAGCGGCTTTAGTTTCCATACATCTATTACGTTGGAAGCAGTGGAAAAAGTGATTTCTGTGCGCAATAACAGCAGCACATTCTGGAGAGAACCATGGCTGGCTGTTAGGTTTTTGCTGGAACTTTTTTGAGGGTATGAAATGGTCTATACCTACAATTAACCATTCCGTCAGGTTTGATACTATAGAGGATACATCCTTTTTAAATATGGAACGCAGAGGTAGATCCGATATAAATGTACGGAAGCTATCCCAATCAGCCTTAGTGTATCGATATACTGTACGATGGAGAGGTACGTCTGGGGACTTATTACATTTCATTTTTATCTTAATTGATACAACAGAGTGGTCGGAAGATCCAAGAGGAGAATTTTAAATTCTCTTAATGAAATACACTAGTTTTCAATTGATATATTTTAATACTTCTTTATCGACTGAATTTTTTTTTTTTAAATATCTAAAAAAAGAAATCATTGAATGAAATAGAAAAAATTGCCGTCAGCGTCCGGTATTTACTTGACGATATAAGCATAACATGAGCTTTTATTAAAAAAAAAAAAAAAAAAAAAAAAAAATCAACGTGGTTTAAAAAAAAAAGGTTTTACACTTTGGACTTTACAGGTAAATTAAAAAAAAAAACAATTCTTTTTTTTTGTTTTAAATTAGAATATTTTCTTTATTTGATCTTTTGTCTTCAATTTGTGATATATAAAACTTTGGTACATAAATTAATTATTAAAATTTTAATAGACATTTCAAAATGGGGGTAGGTGAATAAAAAAAACAACCTTTGTCTAAAATATTATATTTAGTTTATTGGAAAGAGCATAAAATTTCATATTGACCCTGAAAATATCGTAAAAATTGAACCAATAGAAAAATTTTGATAGATTTTTAAGGTTTAAAAAGTGAAAAATATTTAACTCGTAAAATTCAATTCATTTCATTACGTAAAAAAAAAAAAAAAATGGCTGCATGACGGCGCGCCGGCATTTTGTAAAAACTGTTTTTTTTTAAATAAAAAAATAATATTTCTATTATTTTTTAAACAACTTTAATAGTTTATTTTGGAAGTATATTCCATACATAAAATAAACAACCCATTTTAAAAAGAGAAATTACGAGTTCTTCTTATATTTTATTCGCACTTTTCTGTTAGGGGTGTCAAAAATTCCTCCAAATTTTTTATACACGACGCGCCGGCCAGTCGGCCACCTTGCTTATTTCGCGAACGAGGAGGTAATGCCTTTAAACGAAAAAGCGGTTAACAAAGGACAAAATGAAAAAGGGATTGAAGAAGAGCTTAGAACTTCTGTAAAATAAGTGGGGGGGGGGGGGGAGGGGAAGAAAATTATCTACGTATTTTTTCTACCCAGGTTTCAAAATAATCTCGTCAAATTTTAACAAACTTTAAGCTATGATGGAGTTATCTCCCATGGCGTCCTCCGCCTCATTCACGAAATAAACAAGATTGCCGCGACACGATCGATCTCATTGAACTTCGAATTTTCTCTATGAAAGAAACAAACTACTTGATTAAATTAAGTGAGTTTTTCTATGAAAACTTTGGGTATTTTTTAGATTAGGTCCACCTCCACAATTTTCTTTTAAATGACAACTTTTACAGGTTTCGACTATGCTGAATACGAAAATTGAATTGAAATTTGGCAGAAATAATTAGTTACCGAGATATAAAAAGTTGTATTATGCATTGTATTTTTTGGCGGCCATCTTTTTTTACGCGCGTGCAGTGTCAGTCATAGATGAGTAGATTTGTTTATGGCGCGCGCACGTAAAAATGGCTGACAAAGAATGCAATGCATAATACAACTTTTTATATCTCGATAACTACTTATTTCTGCAAAATTTCAATGCTATTTACATATTCAGCATAGTCGAAAACCTTTAAAAGTAGTCATTTAAAAGAAAATTGTTGAGGTGGACCTAATCTGAAAATTTACCAAACTTTGTTCCATATACGTACAAACAATATAACTTTTTTCAATATTTTCATTTTTTAATGTCTTGATTAAACTGTACAAGTACCGAAATGGATCCCTCCTCACCACGTTTAAAAAATCGACCTAATGTCTAACTCTGCTCCTGATAAGTAAATAGACATTCTAAATAATTTACGTGACTGAAATAGGAAATAACAAAAATCATCCCGCTTTCAAATTTTTATTTAATAATAAAAAATGAAATAGAAATATTAAAAACAACATCTACATATTGGCCTTTTGGTCAAGATGAAAGTGTAGTATCTGTTCTTCATTGCTGCGGCGCTGCGCTGCTTGCACTTCCATTTCTTGTTCTCTTTCGGCGGAGGAGAAATCCTTCACGACTGAGACAATTTTTATTTTTGTACCTTTTCTCCACGTTAAAAAAACGACCCTGGTGTCTAACTCTGTCTAGTGGGGAGGCATAGTAAATAGGTACATATCAAGAAATCGAAATGTTCTAAGTTAATAAAAGAGAGGTGGGAGGGGGTATTCCAGAAAGATGGATAAGTAATTTCTATAAATAGTAGGGTGACGCCCGGACGCCGTCCCATGAGGATGATGACTAACTTATTTCCTGTATCACACCCCCCGGTCCTCCTCGGCTAATAACCTCTTCCTTACTAATAATTTTTCATTTGTTATGTCCGCACGCATTTTAACGATTTCGATGGAAAGTAATTATAAAAAGTTTTTAAAAATTATCCGTTAAAAAATAATTTCAAGTGTTCTTTTAAAATTAATCAATAATCGGGATTTATATTTTAATAAATTAATTGATGACTTAGTTTTCATAAAACTACTGAAGCCGTTTAACTAAATGTCATTCATTCTTACTAATTTGAACCGAAATGTTTTTTTTTTTTTTTTTTTTAAAATTTTATAACGCTAACCTAAGTTTAGTTCGGCAAGAGTCGGTTTAAAATTACTCCAATTAAAAATGGCATAAAATCCAAATTTTAAGTGAAACTTTGAAACCAATGTATCTAAATTTGATTAATTTTTGGATAAAAAACAAAAACAAATTTGTAAGTTAACAGCCGCCAGTGTTTTTTTTTTTTTTTTGTACAGCGAGAAGAAGAAAAACTGCAATAGTGAATGAATGAAAAATTTAATTTATACATGATACTTTGCAGATTAAGAACAAAACAAAACAAACATTTTTACTTTGCTGTATGAGAGGTATCAACTACTGCAAATGTTGTTTACAGTTACATTTTAAGTTTTTACTGGCAAACTAAGTTTACAAACAATATTTAGTTAAGAAAAATTTAACTCCTAAATTATTTTATCTATAAGTTGTTAAAATATGTTGTAAATCTATTAATAGAAAATATGAAAAGTCTTTAAAATTAAACACATTTTTTAATACCACGTGGTAGGAATTCAATCCGAAAAAGAATTTTAGTTTGAATCATCGTGTTGTTTGTGATTAGTCAAAAATAGTCACGTGATTTTAACGGCCCGCCAAAACACAAGTTTTGCACTGCAAGCCACTGATGTTTTCATAGTGACGTTTCGTTTTCTTTTATTTGAAATTTTAATATCACCGATTATTTTACGATTTTTTATTAGTATACGTGCGTTTATTATACTTGCATGACGCAAGAGAAGTGGAATCGGTTTTAAGAACGCCTACAAAAACGACAAAAAAAAAACAAAACAAAAAAAAAAACTAAACATTTCTTACATCTCAGTGGAATGGAAGCGGAGATCCACGTGTTTTCCTCCTCGGATTAACGAATGACTAACGTGTGACGTATCTTTCTCGGCAAGTACCAAATCTCAATTTAATAAACGTAAAAAAAAAAAAAAAAAGTTTAGTTTGTCAAAATTTACTAATGCAACATATCAGTTACAAATCGATACACTTGTCTTTTTCGCACGAATTTCGTTGACATTCTAAAGGTTTGATCTCTTTTTAAAAAATAAATTTAAAAAAAACACATTTGTCACCGTAAACAAGTATATTTTTCTCAACATTTTTGTTTTTGTTGTTAATCTTATTTGTTCAAAATGCCACAAACTAGGAAAACTGTTAACCATTCCTCGCCTTCCCGGCGCTGGTCCAAACTCTCTGGACGATGCCTTCGCACAACACTGGATTTTAACAGTAGCGGAAGCGCCGAAGAAGTGATGGATGACGATTACTACGAGGAAACCGGTGATAATTCCAGTATTATTATGATGCTGGATGAAGGAGCAAATCCTCCAAAACCAATGGTTAACGCCTCCCCTAACAATAACACACATACTAATTCATGTTCGTTCATTCGGAGGGTGTCTTTAGATGTGTGTAACGATTCCGCTATCGTAGCGGATTTTCACGACGATGATGAAGATCTCAACGATATTATTGCACGAGAATTCTGTACCCCTAGATCGCCCAAACCGGGCAATATTTATCCCCCAAGTCATAGCCCATGTCGTTGGAAGCGTAGAGTAAACACAACCGGAGGCCGACTAGGTAAGACAATGACTGCAACATTCGGTAGTCCAATACCTTTTCACCCTGATATTGAATTAGCAGCCGTGGTCGATTTCGACAACTCAACCAATCGGGTTAATACTAAAAAAACTCAAAAGATCAAGTCAATCATTAAAAGACAGAATTCGACCCGGCACCAGACAAACTTAAACGATTCTACCGGCAACGACGATGAGATGGCCGAAGATTGTTCACCCCGTAGCCACAAGAAACTCCCGGGACGTTTCCTGGATAAGTTATCCTGTCCTTCTCCACCCCATCGAAGACTTCATGCCCTACGGCTCTTTGATACACCCCACACGCCACAAACGTTGTTGCTCAATGTCGGCAACAATAATAATGACCCTCATTCCCCTTCGAATAGAGAAACGAGAAGATACACAACCGGATTAAAACGAACCAAAAAGGCAGAACCACGTTTGGAAGCCAACGTAAATCCATTTGCTACAGCCGGTATATCTGGCGAAAAAAGACCCCGAACCCAAAGTCAGAGGTAATATAACTTTTTTTCTCGATAAAATTAATTTTTCATTCAATTTTAGTGAAGGGTTGTATTACTGTACACATAGATTCGAAAAAGTTGTCAAAAAACAAATATATAACAAATATGTTATCAAAAGCAAGATAAGTTACTTTTCTACCAAACTGGATATATTTTTTTGTGTTTTTATTCGATGTAACATGTTTATTCAGCTCGAAAAACACAGTGTTTACCGATGTATTGGAAAATTCAAAATGGCACCTGACTCTCTCTTTAACATTGTAAGTTTCGGAAAAGGTGTTATAATAAACTAGACAAAATACTATTTAAAAACCACCGAATATATGTCAAGTTATGTCACAGTAACAATTGAGCGAATTTCTAACAGTATTTTGTCTAGTTTATTATTTATAACACCTTTTCTCGAACTTACCTTGTTAAAGAGAGAGTCGGGCACCATTTTGAATTTTCCAATACATCGGTTAACATTGTATGCTTTTCGAGCTGAATAAACATGTTACATTGAATAAAATCACGAAAATTATATCCAGTTTGGTAGAAAAGTAACATCTTGCCTTTGATAACATCTATTTGTTATATATTTGTTTGACAACTTTTTCGAATCTGTTTACAGTAATACAAACCCGGGATTATTATTGTTATTTTAATATTAAAGTTTGTCACTTTGAATAATTTATATTTCTGTCACGGGGTTTTTGGCATAGTTTTGACATTACTTCCAAAACAAATCACGTTTGGAATTATTATAGAATCACTCCCATCTTCAATTTAGTGGTTTTGGGGTTTATCGAATGCTCCGAGAACGCTTTTGGAATTAACTCTAACCCAAGTTGGAGACTGGTGATTCTTTAAAAAAAAAAAAAAAAAAAAAATCAGGCATATTTTATTTATTTATTTTACTATAAGCAAAACGAAAATGTGGTTAAAAGCAAGGGTAAATTTTTACTTGGCTTCCACCTTAGCATTTCAAACTTTCCTTTTCAGATTTTTTTTTTTTCGGTTTTCATGTTTCGTTTGTACTACTGATCTCGAGATGTATTTCGGTGTTTATCGCCGCAGGTGCTTGCACCAATTTTGGGTTTGTATTACTATACACTGATTCGAAAAAGTTGTAAAAAAAAAAAAAAAAAAAAAAAAAAAAACCTTATCAAAGGCAAGATAAGTTACTTTTCTACATAACTGCATATGTGTTTAGTGTTTTTTTATTTAATGTAACATGTTTATTCAGCTCGAAAAACATAGTGTTTACCGATGTATTGGAAAATTTAAAATGGCGCCGGCCCGCCGGCGCCGGACTCTGCTGAACACTGGAATTTTGGGAAAATGAGTTAAAAATATACAAAATACGGTTAAAAACTCGCTCAATATGTTACTATGACAGTTTGATATTGTAGAGGTTTAACAGTATTTTGTATAGTTTTTTATTTTTAACTAATTTTCCCAAGTGTTCAACAGCCCGGCGCCGGCGCCATTTTAAATTTAAACACTGTTTTTCGAGCTAAATAAACATGTTACATTAAATAAACATTCCAAAAAATTATCCAGTTAGATAGAAAAGTAACTGACAACTTTTTCGAATCTGTGTATAATAACACAAACTCTAACTATAATCTCCAGTCCAAAAAAAAAAAAAAAATATCGGTACTCATGCAGAGTAATCCGTGCTGAAATAATAACGCTATTTAAAAAGCCATTCTTAACATGGGGAGAGGAGGGTGTTTTGTATTTATTCTGTACAATTGAATAAAAACATACAAAACTTTAATTAAACGTGGAAATACGATTTAAAAAAAAAAATAGCGCGGATCACTCTCTGCATTCGCACCAAAATATCCAGCCCCCCCCATAAAATAAATTAATAATAAATATATAATAATAAATATATAAATTAATAAATATTTCATCTAATAGTTTCCAAAAATGTCAACTCCGTTTTTTGTTTTTCAATATTTCTGAATTCATCAAATCGAGTAATAAAATATTCAGTACTCCTACAGAATTTGAACCGAACCCAACTTTTGCCAAACTGAATTTAAAAACTTTAGAATTAAAAAAAAAAAAAAAAAAAAAAGTTCTGTTTAAATTCTAAGCACTGGATTCTACTTGATCTAACAATTCGAACAAAATATTACTCAAGTATTAACAAAATCTATTATTTTTTAAATCTACATTGACAATTTCTGGATCGAGGTAAAATATTAAATGTCTAAACATTTTGGAAGTTTCAGTTAAAATTGCCTCTTATCCATCTTTTTTTTCTCTATTAATTTTTATTGCTTTTTCTAAATTACTTTCAAATGTCGAAGTCTAACTTGAGTCGGACGTTTAAAAAAAAAAAAAAAATCAGGTCACTAACCTGGAAACATTCAAAATATTTTTGATAGACTTTATACGCTGCTTATGCAGAGAAGTTATCGTGCTATTTTTCTTTAATTGTATTTTCAAGTTAAATCATATCATTTTAGGGCAGGTGTGTGTGCGTGTAAAATATTAAACAGTTCTTCTGCTCGGTTAATGTCGGCGCGTTACTTACGTTAAAACAGTTAAAGTGCAAAGGACCTGTTAAAAAAACTGGTACTAGTGCAGAGTCAGAGAGTGATCCGTGCTGAAATAATGACGTTATGATTTAAAAATCCATTCTTAACATGAGGAGGGGAGGGTGTTTTGTACCTATTCTATACTTCAAACTTACAATTGAATAAAAAAAAAACTTTAAACTTGAAAATACGATTTAAAAAAATAGCGCGGATCACTCTCTGCACTAGCACCAAAAAACTATACAAGTTGTATAATTGAATATACCCCTCCAAAAAAAAAAAAAAAAGAACGAAAAACAAACCTGCAGCCCCCCCCCAAAAAAAAGGTGACCATAAAGTGAGTGCATTTCTTCATATCTTGGAAACTTGTTTCCTGGAATTTTAAACGTTAGTGGTAGTTTTAAAGGATTTTCCGAGGGTGAAAAGAAATACCGAAAAAATCGTGGCCACAAAGTGGGTGCTCATTTTACCTTAAATTATTATAGAAAAGTGATCCCCCACTTCTTAAAACTAACATTTCATATCTTGGAAACTACTCATTTGCCGTAACTTTAAACGTTATTTTCGTTTTCAGTTACCCCGAAAACCGAAGTGGTAATTTTAAAGGAATTTTCGAGGGTTGAGTAATTCATTTTTTCTTTTTTTTTTTTTAAGGTAAAACTAGATATTGAATATTTAAATCGCATTCTTAAAGTTAACGGTTTTGAATTTAAGGAATTAGAATATCACTTCGCCAGGCACGGTACTGACTGCGCTCTGCGGATCGTTTTAGTTTAATTTCAAAAACGAACTCCTTGACTTTTTTTTTTTTTTTTTGGTAATGTCGCTAAATAGGGGTTGCGGGTTATATGAAAAAAAAAAAAAAAAATAAGACATGAAAAATGTTTCTTAGATTATATCCTAAAGATGGGGTCCATAAATCCAGAAAGGTGGGTCTGTAACCGGTGTCTAGGGAAAACCTAACCCCTTAGAATAAAGTGCCGAACAACAGAAAAACGGCAAGATAAGTTAAAACAAAAAGTAATTCAAGAATTAAAGAAACAGCATAAGAATTTTCGAGTATTTATTACTATAGACAACAGATTAAAAAAAAAATTAAACAGTTCAAAGAATTAAAAATATTTTTCTTGTGCTTATGCATTTTTGTTACCGCGTTATTTTATTTTTTAATTTTTTTTTTAATATAATTTTCAAGTTAAAATTCGACTTAAACAGCCCAAAGAATTAGAATTAAAAAAAAAAAAAAAAAAAAAAAATTAAACAGTTCAAGGAATTAGAATTTTTAAATTCAACATTCAAACTATTATAATTTTAAAAAATGTAATTCTCCCTTAAGAACGTTTTCGCTTCGTTATAGCTACTCTAAAATTTGCTCGTACTGTTTATATTCATGTTGAAAATGTTGCTGGGTTTATTCTAAGGGGGTTAGGGTTTCTCACAACACCGGTTACAGATCCACCTTTCCTCGAACCCAGAACGTGGCTGGATTTACGGACCCCGTTTTTGGGATATAATCTGCAATTTAATCTGCAAAAAAAAAAAAAAAACCCAGAAAACAGATACAGTGCATTAATTTGCCTTTCATAGCTTTGCAAATTAGACAAAACTAGTTTAACATTTTACGGCTATTTTGAGAGCCAACCCATTGAAGGCTTCATTGAAGGCTTCAATGTAACTAGTAAAACAAGTTTCCATCTAAATGAATGAATGCAAAAGTTTTTGTTGTCCCCCCCCCCATCTGATTTGAGGTACTAGTGCAGTGATTCAACATAAAATTTTGAGGTACTAGTGCAGTGCCACGGATCAATAAGTGCACCACTGCACCACTGGTGCACTTATTGATCTGTGCTGAAATAATGTTATTTAAAAAGCCATTCTTAACACGGGGAGGGTGTTTTGTAACTATTCTATAATTTAACCTTACAATTGAATAAAAAGACATAAAACTTTAATTAAACTTGGAAATACGATTTAAAAAATAGCGCGGATCAGTAAGTGCACTAACACCAATTTGGAAATAGCGTCCCTTATGATATATCTGCAAACGGAAACGGCCATGAACAGCTTTAATTATTTCTAATTTGCATTTTTATTTTGAAAACCGTTCCTAATCTCGTTTTTATCAACATTTATATAGGGGAAAGTGGTCATAACGGAATTGCCCAGGATCATGGTGTTTTAGTAGGCGTTGCCCGGTAGCAATAAATCATTCATTATAAATGTAAGATTTCATGGCAGAATACGGATCGTGCTGAAATAACCGTTTTTTAAAAAGTCATTCTTAACATGAGGCTAGGATGTTTACTGTTTTATAACTAACAATTTAATAAGATGTCGTAAAAATTGAATTTAACTTGAAAATCTAAAAAAAAAAAAATTAAAAAAGGAAAAAAAGCACGGTCCGTATTCTCCAAAAGTACCCATATTAATATATTTGAAATTAAAATCTTCAGTAAATTTTCAAGTTTTTGAAGACAATTAGCGAAAATTGAGTTTATAGTTATCTCCCCTAGATAAAACCCGTCATTCAAACTAACGTCTTTTTTTTTTTGGGGGGGGGGGGTCTCTACTTTGATTCTCATATCATTCTCTCGTTCTATCCAGGTATTTAACTACTCCATTTTGTTATGAGTGGAAATATTTTCCGTTTTATTATCCTCTCGGTTATTACCTCTTTTTTTGGTTAGTGTTTCCTGTTTCGTTCATCCGTGCTGAAATAACGTTATTAACGTGGAGAGGGTGTTGAAAAAAATATATATCGGAAAAATTAAATTTAAATACATAACCATCTTATTTTATTTGTTTTGAGAGAATGGAGATTGGAGATACTGTTGAAAAAGAAGAAAAAAAAAGGTGGCCTCTACTTCGGATTGTCGTTCAAATCATAGGTACATTAAAAAAATTATTCACGCCGATATTTGTTACAAAAAGATTGTTATAAAATGCCTTCAAGGTGATTGTTGAAAGTGTCACGTCTGTCCACGTTCCAACAGTTCGTCAAGTTAAGTGACATTTGTTTTGAAAACAAAACTTTTCTTACTTTACAAGATAGCACTTATGAATTGACACGCGTTTCGTACTGACCTTTTTATTATCTTCAGTTTTCACTTTGTACAAACTAACAATTGGACTTGCCTATAATCAAACTTTTTCTGATTTTTTAAATTTCTGAGGGAGGCTGCTGACAACAATTTATATATATTAATAGGATAGTGTGTCTGTGTTATTTATTTTGTGTGTCACGCTTACATCTGAGTGACTGTCGTTTGTTATGGACTTCCATTTCTTATAATAAATAATTTTACCAAGAAGTCGTACCAAATCTTAGTTTCGGTTTCGATTATGACTGATGGCACTCTAGTAATTTTTTTTTTTTTTTGTACTTAGTGCACTTATTGATCCGTGCTTAAATAATGTCATTATTTAAAAAGCCATTCTTAATAACATGGGGAGGGTGTTCTATACTTTAACCTTACAATTGAATAATAAAAAAAAATAAACTTTAATTAAACTTGGAAATACGATTTAAAAAATAGCGCGGATCAGTAAGTGCACTAGCACCCCCCTTTTTTTTCTTTTAATAAATAATTTTATAAAGAATTCTTCAAAAGTTTTAATTCCGATCCAAGCTGATTTTTTTTATTACATTTTCACCCCAAACAAGGCAAATTGCCACTTTGGTGTAGGGGGCTACTATCAGGGGCAACAACTACTGGGGTACTATGTAGGGATTTGGGCAGCAAGATGTCGGTTCACGTTACACTTGAACTTCTGCACGTCAGTACTGTTGGGGAAGCAGGGACCTGGAATGGAATTCCAGAGTCTAGCGGTTCTGGGGAAGAAACTATTGGAGTAAAAAGATCTTTTACATCTAGGGATCTCTACAGTGTGGGGGTGGGATTTAGCAGCCTGTCGGGTTTGTCAAGAGTGCTCACGTCGTGCGGGCACAAGTGATTGCAGTTCGTCAGAGCATTCACCACTAAAATACTTGTAGAAAAGGCAGAGGGATGCAACATTTCGTCGATGGGACAGAGGCTGAAGCTTAGATGCCAGTTCAGGGCCTATCAGGTTTGCGACTCTCTTTTGAACCTTGTCAAGCAGCGAGAGACTAGTAGCCGATGCACCAGCCCAGATGTGGCAGCAATACGCCATACATGGGCGAATGGTGGCCTTATAGAGGTACATGATACTTTCGGGTGTTAGTAGTTATCTAGCACGATAGAGAGAGCCCACCTTTCTTGCAGTGGCATTGGCAATGCCTTCAATGTAATTGTTCCAACTCATGTTTCCTGTGAACGTTAGGCCAAAGAGTTTGAAAGATTTTCCGATTTTTTTTAAATCGCAACTTTATAATATACTAGCGGGGGTACACGGCGTTGCCCGGGTGTTTGGAGGTGTGTATGTAGGAGAGTGTGACCCTGTTTTAATTTTAAAAGTTTTAATATAAAAAAAAAACACTGTTAAAAAAAAAATTTGGAAAAAAGAAAAAAAAAAAAGGTGTAAAAGAGGAAAAAAAGTTTAGGTGAGAAGACGGCTTAAACCCGAAGCATCGAGGCTAAGGCGAAAAAAAGCCTGACACGTTACCCCTACGCCAAAAAGACATGCAATTGAGAACGGATAAAATTAAACCTTTAAAAACACTTGCAGGTGGTTTAAACTAGGTCAAACATGACGTCATTGTCGTAGTAGCAGGAGGAGAGAAAATGAAGGAACGATTTTTTTTGGCACCCCTCCTCGTAGAAAAGGGTCCAGTTTAGGGTGAAGGAATTAATGTTTTTGGCCAATTTTTCGATATTTGTCGTCCAAGATGTCGGGCTTAAATGATACCAATCTCGTGAAAATCTGTCGCCTCTATCGAAAGTTTTTGCGAGACATGCAAACACGCATACATACATACATGCACACATTTTCGCTTATATATATACTAGCGGGGGGTACCCGGCATTGCCCGGATGTTTGGAGGTGTGTGGTTTTGGGTAAATCAAAACTCGGGGGGGGGGGGGGGTAAAATTTTAAAAGTTTTGGTAGAAGTATGAGGATCGAACCCGAACCCTTGAGGCAAAGTTGGAAATTAAAGTGTGAAAAAAAAAAAGTGTGACGTTAACCATTGGGCCCCCGTGAAATACTAACGGAAACACGTTTGAATTTATTTAACTGTTTAGAATTGGCAGGTGCATGTTTTAATGACTTAATGAGGTCTACTTTGACTGCGGGGTAGTATTTCATTTACTGCGGGAACGCTTTTTTTAATTTTTATTTTCCCAAGATGTTGGGGGGGGGCAGCTCCCCATAAAAAAGGGATTGTCCAAATTGAATAGCAATATAAGGAAAATATTTCCACATTGATCAAATCTGATTGCTTTCAAACATTTCCGGCGATCGCAACCAGAAAAAAATACCACCAGAATTAGTGTCGCTTTTATTATACAAAAAAGCCTAATCCACATGCGGCGAGCGAAAATGTTGAATATTTATCTTTTCGAAGTCGAGCAAATTAAATAGACAGGCGACCTCCATTGTTAACTCATAGATATTATAATTTATATGTGATATAAAAAGTTTTAAGAAGTTGTGAGCCTACTGACCGCTTCTCAGAAAAAAAGCCTTTCTTGGACATGCACAAAAAGCGAACATACATACACACATTTTCGCTTTTATATATATAGACTAGCGGGGGGGGGGTAGCCGGCGTTGCCCGGGTGTTTGGAGGTGTGTTTGTGTGGTCACCCGGGTGTTTGTGTCGGGGGGGGGGGGGTGTTAAAATAAAAAAGTTTTGGTAGATAAGTATGAAGGATCAAACTCGAATCCTTGAGGCAAAGTTGGAAATTAAAGTGTGAAAAACGTGCAACGTTAACCATTGGGCCACCACAAAGTACTAACAGAAACACGTTTGAATTTAAGTACTAGTGGGGGGTATCCGGCGTGGCTCGGGTGTTTGTAGGTGTGTGTGTGTGTTGGGGGGGGTGATCAAAACAACCCTGTTTTTAAAATAAAAACGTTGGCCGAGTGTTTGTAGGTGTAAAAGAAAAAAGTTTTAGTAGGAAAGTGGGCTTGAACCCCAAACCTTTGACGTGGAGGTGAAAACGAAATGGAAAAAAAACCCTGGGACCTAACCATCTCAGCCATGAGAGAAGAGGAATGAAAAGCATCTTAATTTAGCGTTTATAAAATGAAATTAACAGGTGCGATAAACTTAAGATGACGCGACTGCAAGCCAGTTTTTGCTTGCTTTATACTGAAAAGCGAAAGAAACATGTGATCGAAGTATCTGGAAAAAATAGCGCGTGAAAGTCGGACAAATTAAATACACACGCAATCCTCGTTCTTAAGTCATTTAGACGTGATATAAAAAGTGTTAAGAAGCGAGCCGAGTAAGAAGGCCGACAAAAAAAAGCCTTTTGCAGACATACACAAAAAGCGAACATACATACATACACACATTTTCGCTTTTATATCTATATATATATATATATATATAGATTTAGAATTGGGAGGTCCCCCGTTTTAATGACTTAATGAGGTCAACTTTGACTGCGAGGTAGCATTTTATTTACTGCGGGAACGCTTTTTTTATTTTTATCCCCCCCCCCCCCCCCAAAGATGTTTGGGGGGAAAACCAGTTCCCCATAACAAGGGTATTGTCCAAATTGAATAGCAATTGTCTGATATAAGGAGAAACTCCACATTGATCAAAGCTGATTGCTTTTGGACGTTCACGGTGATCGCACCGGGAACGATGTCTTAAGCTCCGTTTCGCTTTTATTATTATACGAAAAAGCTTAATACACATGCGGCGAACGAAAATTGTTGAATATTTATCTTTTCAAAGTCAGGCAAATTAAATAGACAGGCGACCCTGGTTGTTAGCTCGTAGATATTGTCATTTAGGCGCGATATAAAAAACTTTAAGAAGTTGTGAGACGACCGATCGGTTCTCAGAAAGGAGCCTTCCTTGGACATACATGAAAACGCACACACACACATTTTCGCTTTTATATTTATAGATAGAAGATAAAAATCGATAGAACATTAACTATAATAATATATACAAAATCTGCTAGAATTAAAATTAAAATATATTTAAGCTTACTTTACGACCATGCTGCT
Source organism: Euprymna scolopes (assembly GCF_053919585.1). NCBI lineage: Eukaryota > Metazoa > Mollusca > Cephalopoda > Sepiida > Sepiolidae > Euprymna > Euprymna scolopes. Next base: position 20,538,414 of record NC_136491.1, read on the forward strand.
TTGGGTGTTCGTGCTAGCTTAGATAAATACTTTTGCAGTTTTAACAAAAGAGCTACAATAATATCAGAGCGTCTCCATTTACGCTGAGCATTTACAGAATGCCAACATTAATATATTACACGAGTCCTCTGTGGGATTTCCACAGATCCCGCTAGTTTTTATTAAGAACAGACTCTAAATTTATTTGTAGCTATTAGGAAATAACGTAGGGTTTGTATTACTCGAAAAAGTTGTCAAAAAACAAATATATAACAAATGTTATCAAAGGCAAGATAAATTACTTTTCTACCTAACTGGATGTTTTTTGTATTGAATGTATTCAGCTCGAAAAAGTGTTTACTGATGTATTGGAAAATTTAAAATGGCGCTCGACTTTCTCTTTGACACGGTAAGTTTGGGAAAAGGAGTTTAAAAGAACCCCAAAAAAACTAGACAGAATACTGTTAAAAAACCCACCGAATATATGTTAGCCCATGTCACAGTAACATATATTGAGCGAGTTTTTAACAGTATTTTGTATATTTTTTTATTTTTAACTCCTTTTCCCAAACTTACTGTGTCAGAGAGAGTCGGGCGCCATTTTTAACTTTCCAATACATCAGTAAACACTGTATGTTTTTCAAGCTGAATAAACATGTTACATTAAATAACAACACTAAACACATATCCAGTTAGGTAGAAAAGTAACGTATCTTGCCTTTGATAACATTTGCTATATATTTGTTTTTGGACAATTTTTTTCGAATCTGTACAGTAATACAAACCCAATAACGTATAGTCCATATGGCAAAACGCAGCAAAAACGCTTGTATTGTCCTAAATGCTTCTTATTTGTCCCTATCCGTAGAATTTGGTTTCAAGACACATTTGTGCCATTTTCGAAATGTTATAACTATCTGTGAATATCTAGCAATTACTTGTCCGACAGGTTTTGACTAGGCTTTGCAAGACAATTTTTCCCCCGCATGGAATATGGGTTCCTAGTGTTCGCTGGAATTGGCACAATCTTCTTAGACTCTCAGGTGTCTACGATGTTGTGCCACTATACTACATGTTCCCAGATGCAACCCTGTTCCCTTTGGAGTATATGATCTGCTTGGATTAAATCTGCTGTCTACCCATCAGAATGTAACAGTTGCTTCTGTTGCCTACAGATTATTTCATGGTTCTTGCCCCACTGCAATGCTTAAATATCATCCTGTGCTGTGACTGAACAGACCAAACCTACAATATACATTCACATTAGACCCACTGCATAATCACACTGGTATTTGCTAAGAGATTTACCGGCAATCTCCTTTCGCATTGTGTTCAGCAGTCCTGAACCTGCTGCCTCAGGATTGTGTGAATGAATATGCATCATTGTCACATTTTCAGAGTTCTGTATTGTCTAACTATCGTGATGTTAAGTTTTATGCATTCCCTAATTAGCTTAGTAGCCTTTATCTATTGCTAACAGTTTTTTATGACCATGGCTTAATAAAAAGAAAAAAAACATTACTTGCCTCACCACAAAAGTAGTTAGGCAGAAGGTCGGTTTTTGATCCTTAACCAAATTAGTTATGGTGGTACTTATGCAGCAGCTTTAGTTCTCTGGAACATCTTGCGCACAGACAGCATGTCAACAAAGCTCGTCAATCTTCTGAAAGCATGCTACGACTCCACCTGCGCCAAAGTACACTGTTATGGTTCATTCGACATGCTCTTTGGAGTTAAACAAGCTTGTGTTCTCTCGCCTATCTTGCTTAATTATGCCATGGACTGGATCATTGACCATGCATCCGCAAATTTCCTGCTTGTCGAAGTTGGCTGAAATTTCTCTCTTACCTTCCTGGTCTTTGCTGATCACATTGCCATATTGGGGGAGAGCTTCGAAGACCTACACGTAGCAGTTGACGGCATGCATGCTTATGCCTCCCAAGTGGGCATGAAGATAAACGCGTCAAAGACGAAGATACTTTTCGCTGACTTCGTTCCATCCCCCCCCCAAAATGCCAATTTCCCTAAACAGTATTATCATTGAAGAAGTCTAACGCAACACTTCAAGTATCTGAGATCGATATTCTTTGCCACTGGTGGAGGGTCATTGTTTGCATCAAATTTACTTTGGTAGCACAATTAGTTACCAAATTATGACCATTTAAAGTTTGTTGGAAATTAGAAAATTTGTTGTTTTGTTTACTTTTGGTGCAAAAGTCAATTTTTACAATGTATAACTAAAAATGTTTAGAATTAGTGTAAAAATGTTATGTCATCTTGTAGTAAATGACAATTGATCATAATGGAAGCAAATTAAATCCAAGCTAGCCTAAAATCCCGCCTCTTAAAAAAAAAATATCTATATATATATATATATCTCGTATAATTAATGCAGAAGCATAAATCTGAATATTTATATAAAACTAATGGGACCTGTGGAAATTCCACAGCGGCATCTTTAATATGTAATATATTGCTGCTGGGCATACTGTGGATGTTCAGCTTGAATGGAGACCCTTTCGTTAAAACTGTAAAGGTATTTATCTTAGTAATCTGGTTAATGTAGTGTCAGAATATATTTGTTTATTACGATTTATCTTCAGTATCCTTATAGAGGTTTGTGACATTTCCATTGTATAGACGCCCGACATGAATGGAAACTCAGCAAAATCAATATCATCTATAGACAAGATGCTACCCTTGTCTTCTATCAAGAAGACATATTTTAGTTTTATGTGTGGCCCAAAAACTGTATCTTTTAAAAAAATTTTTTATTTTACATTGCGTCTTTGGTGATCGAGAGATCCTATTTATTAGAAAGGAGGATACGAACATCAAATTAGTGTCTCGGTATACTAATTGAATATTCGTAATGTGATCACCTATCCTCCTTTTTAATAAATAGTATCTCCCGATCGAATAAGTTATAATCTGGAAACTGACACGCGTGCATACGTTAATGGTACTATGGTATTATATATATTCATTTCAACAGTTAACACCTGGAATCTCTAATTATTCATAGCACAATAGAAATCAAAATAGATTTTTCTTTTAAATTATAAATCAGTCCAAACCAGAAAGGTTGGTTTATGTAAAAAATTAAAAAATCTGATTTGCTAAGATTTTTTGTCAAAAGCTAGCCAAAACCAAATATAAATAAAGCAGCATCAACAAATAGGATAAATACATTTTAAACAAACTTTTGTAATGCACATTTAATATAATTGAGTTATTAATTTATATCTATACAAGCAATAATGTTTTGATAATAAAGACTAATTCCAGAGCGAATTAAAAATTGTCTTTTTTTTTTTTTAATCCGTATCTGTGCTTACATAGTTCTGGTTTAATTTAGGAAATTTGGATAGTTTTGTGTTTTCTTGGTTTTCGTAACAATTAAACCTTGCACCAACCTGACCTCTACAACAATTCTTCTACTAGTGAGGATTTTATTCTTGATAAGATTAGAATTGTTTTTAAGGTAAAATCTTTGATAATAATTTCTAATGTACATGAAATGCTTCAAGTGAACATTTTTTTTTTTTTTTTTTTCTTGCTACAACTTGTTTCTGTTTCATGTGATATTTATCCAACCCCTCACAACTTTGACCTTGTTTTTACCTTAACCCGTGAGAAAGAGGATGAGCTTGTAGGGATTTAGATAAGAAGGAAATACTTGTGTTTATAATTTACTTTGATTTGCCGTCGGCAAATTTTTTTTAGGTTTTAAGCTTTACTATTTTAGGAGAAAGAAATCTGAGTCATTTTTGCATGACAATTTAAAATGTCTAAATTTTAATTTGAGTGCGTACTTAAAACTATGATGTCACTAGTTGGATAAAATTACTTCCGCTCTGAGGGGAAGAACATAATTGAACTAAAATCTGGGAGAGTTCAAATCCTCAAACCTATCCTAGTGTTGGTTTGTGTTTACAATTCCTCCCACCTATAGGTAAAAAAAAAAAAAAAAAATCATAACCCCCCCCCCAGTATTGCACGGAAATAAGGACTATCCTTAAAACTATTTTTATGAATTGAAAAAATATATTTTCTTTTAATCCAACACACTTAGATTATTGATGACCCCACCCCATGATTGAATATTTCAGTATTTTTTTTTTTTTTACACATGTAGTCATACTAAATCATAATTTGTAAATGTGTCTTTGTTAGTGGCTGAGTTTTAGACAGGAGAGACAACTTTTCACCTAGAGTGAATGCAATTTGTTCATTGCCAACCCCTTGCAAATGTGAATTGATAATTCTGAAAGTTGTGTTATTTTAATTTTTATATATTTAGTTCTAACTGGGGATGGTGCATCTTACCGGATATGAGACAGTCACCTGCTTCCTTAGGGATTCCAACAGATCTTATGTATATCTAAATAGTTTCATGCGTGGAAGTCTGACATTAAATAACTAAAGTTTCAGTAAATGGATAGAACCATCTATATTTTGAATTCTTTTAATTTTCAAAAACTAATTATGCTTTTTATATTTTTACGTGTGTGTGTGTGCGCGCAATCATCTCTCGAAAGAGACTCTTTATTGATTCAGCTTAAGTTGGAAATATTTTTATTGTTGATCACATCTTAAGAATTCTTTTGTTATATAATAATTTGTACTTTTTTTTTTTTTACTTAAGCATGGTGCAATTAATACTTCTGACACCTCAGCAAAATTGCGGTTTCTTTCTATCTAATCCATAATCTCTGCGTATAGTATGTCTATGGATAAGCATATGTGCATTCGATGGCATAAAAAATTACAGTAAGCATACACCTAAAACAAAAGCTGCTTCCAAATTTTCCTGCAAGATTTATAATTAGTCTCTATTTACTTTCCCACTGAGACTCAAGGTTTTTAGTGTGTGAAAAGTTCAGTGGACAAAACAAAAAAAAATGAAAAGAAAGCACTTTGTATTGGAATAAAAATTAAAAGTGCATCATTTTAGAAGGATATCTCTTTCACTAACAGAAGAGAGAAAAGACTTTGCTCCTATCCTAAATAGGAAAGTCACTTAAAAATTGTCACCGTCTCTCCAAAAAAAAAAAAAATACTAATACTTCAGTTAACTGATGCTGATGTTTACTTGAGTAAATATTGAATTGCTTCTGAAATTTTGATTTAGTGGATGAAAATTGACTTTCAAAAAAAAAAAAAAAAGTAAAGTGATTTTATGCTGAAAAACATGTCAACCATTTTTAATAGGAAACATGTTTATGACATAACTGTAATATCAACTAAAGTTTTTCTCATTTTTTAACCATTTATTCAGTACTTTTTATCAATTAAAGTAGGTATTGTTTTATTGTTTCCTCCAGGGTGGAGGTTGTTTTATTGAAGGTTGTTAAGTGTTAAGACATAATTGATGGAACTTAGCGTTACACATTTAAATTTGACAGCCTAATTATAATTCTCTTATCTTTATAATACTATTATAAATACAAGTTTCCTCCTTGTCTGGGAACTCGTTTGCCTGTAGCACTAAGAATGGAATTTCTATGTATATATTCAAGCAAACATTAGCTCCAATCAATTGCAACTGACTGAAGTATTAGTATTGTCTTTTTCCAAGTGACTCAAATTATGAAAAGTGGGCTTGGATTTTTCATAACTTGGTCACACTGTATGTTGCATGCTACTATTTGGATTTAATCACAAATCAATGTGATGGGTTAATTTATGATTGTAAAGTTTTAAAGTCTTGGCATATGACTCTCATGCCTTCCACGTGTGTTGCAGTGCACAAATACTGATAACGTTAAAGTATTTTACTCTCAAATAGAAAACAAAAGAAAGAAAATCCAAATGACTGAATTTCAGTGGTTTTGAACCAACTACCAGAAAGAATGGCAATAATTTTCTATATGGTTAGATTTGCTTGAGCCCCTTCCTTTTTTTTTTTTTTTTTTTAAATAGGTGGTTAACTAGTCTACTCATAAATTACAGTGACAAGGATGGTCATAGATTCTTCTCACGAGCATTTGGCCTAATTTAATTATAACTTTTGTATAATTTTCATAATTTTTTCAAAATATATTTTGTTGGAGGGGAAATTCTTGACTATAAGAATTTAAATTTTTGTTCCATCCAAAGTGTCCCTTTATGGCGTGCTAGATAATCTCCACAAAAAAATCTTGTGTTTAACTTTGCCCTCATGAAGAAACAAATGATACTTTGGTTAAAAAGATGTTAAGACGCACTTTAACTCTTTTCTCTTGTACATGTTGCGAGCTTGCCATGCTAGTATAACTGAAGTATCCATGATGGATAATACTATTATTGTTATTGTAATTGTTTCATACAAAAAGTCTGAAAAAATGTAACGTTAAATATTCAAAGCAACTTTAGCTTGTTTTGGAAGATTCTGTGCATGTGAAAATGGCAGTATGTATGTTTTCTATATCTATGAGGATATCACCCCCCCCTTAGCTATATTTGGTAATACAACTGGCATAGAAAAACTAAAAAAAACAAACAAACAAGAATGCTGAAATAACATCCATCTTTCTCTGCCAATCTTGCATTGCTTTTCTAGTTGGCACTGGATTTAAGGAATGTGATGTTACAAGTTTCAAAGGATGCCAATTGTTTTGCGAAACAAGGAGATCAATAAAAAAAAAATTTGGTAACATGCAAATGACTTCATCTATTGGGGAAGGGTTATCCAGCTAACACAACAGGCGAGAAAAAAAAAGTGATTACTTAAAAGTAATCACTTTAAAAGTTAAATAGAACGTTTTGCATTTTATGTATTGCACACTTGAATGAGTCAACATTCAAGTAAAATAGAGCGATTCAAATGCAGTTATTAATTGCTTATTACTAGCTCGAGTAATTGCTTTGTCTGCCAACGTTAACTCAATATTTCTTAGGAAATGGGTGTTTTTTTTTATCTGTTTTTTCCTTTTTTTTTTTTTTTCAAAAAAAAGCATCCTGCAGATTGCAGTATTCAATAAAATGAAAGTAAAAATGACAAAAATTCTTTATTTTCACTAATACAAATCTGTTAAAAATACATTTACTTAGATTTTTTTATTTCCAAAAAAATGAATGAATTACAATTATCAATTATAAATAATAATAAAATATGCTTAAATATATTTTGATTAATGCAGATTTCATATTCATTATTATATTTGACCCAATATATAGTAATGATTAAAAAAAAAAATGACTTGTGTGTCACCACTGAGAACCGAAAGCTTTAGCTTACAATTTACTTTTCCTTTGACGTTAATGCCTGACTTATGAAGACATTTTTGCTGCAAGGCTAAAAATTAAAACATGAACCAATATCTATTACGTTATGCATGCATATTCGTAATGCCGCCGTTCAAATGTCACGGGTCAAATTTCACTTTTTCTTTTCTTTTTTAATTTAATTTTCACACTTTTGCACCGGTTTTTCCCAGTTAAAACCCAGATATAAAGTTTCATATATATATGATATATATATTTATATATATATATATATATATATATATGGATTCGAATACTCTATACATGAAGTTTCATGTCTGTAAACCAAAAACTGACCGGAGTTTGGTAGGCAACATTTTTTAAACAAACTTATATATGCATGTATGTATGTGTAAATATATATAAAGTTTTGTTTACTATAACCTTACGCAAATATTACGCAAGTATAAATCATGTAGAATATCTGCATGAATATAATTACACGTAATATTTAACTAAAAATGATCATCCCATAAGAAAATGGAAAAAACTAATAGGGAATTTATAAAAATGAAGGTTTAAAAGAATATGCAAATTAGATCTTTTGCAAATGAATGAAATTCCACGACCCATATATAACAAAGTTGTATTTTCTTTTTAAATAGAAAGAAAGGTTTTTAATATGAATATCAATACACACAAAACAAATTTGAGTATAGATTTTCAAATGTAGTTAATTTTGTAAAATGTCAAATTTTGTCTTCTGATTAAACGATTACTTCAATTCTTTTAATGAATTATTCTAAACAAATTAACTCTTTCTACAATATCTAAAATATTTCTAATTTGTAAGGAATTTAGTGACGGTCCTGTTCTTTGTATATTTATGCAAAGAAGTCCCTTCTGATTACCATGTGGCACTTTTATTGGTATAAAACTAATTACTGGATATTACCAACAAGTTCATTAAGAATCTTTTTAGTAATTTAAATATTTTAATGTTTCAAGATGCTTGACCATAGTCGTACATCCCAGCTGCATGTCTTCTAGGCACATTATCATTATCGCCTTGATTTATTTACAATAAAGTATTTTTTTTATCTAAATTTTACTAGGATTCGTTCAATCCCTGCAAACCATCAATCCAATCCCACTTATGCTCTGTCTGTACTCACTCTCCTCTTTTAAATCAATGAGAATTGTGAGTGTTACACAAAAAATATGAATATATACCAGTTATGCCAATATCTATTACGTTATGCATGCATGTTTGTAATATCACCGGTCAAATTTCACTTTTTAAAAAAAATTTTTTTTTTTTAAATGACTATGTACGTTTTCTATATCTGTGAGGATAGATATATAGGGCTATATATATATATATATATAACACAACTTCGTTTTTTTTTTTTTTTTAAATTTTTTTTGATCCCCTGACAAAGGAGGGATTGGACCTGGTAAATCACTCCCATTCGTGTTTTTTTCCCCCACTTTTCTCTATAACCACGCCTTGAATTTTATTTTACTTAGTATTTTTTTATTTTGCACAAACACTAGTCATGGTGAAAGTAAATTCTTCACTGGTGGCAGGGGACTCCACATGCTCGGTTTGTTTCCACTAAAATAATGTGAAACTACTTGAACTTGCATGTCATTTGCAAGTGTAAGTGTTGTATTTTCATGAAGACCTGCTCTGGTAACCCACACTTGATATAAATTATATTTGTATTATAATTTCATTGCAATATTTTTTACATAGTTTAATTTTTTTAGTATCATTAACTTTTAGGACCAGATGTGTATGTGCGTGCATGTGCACAATTTACTTTGTAGCAGAAATAACTGCACTTGAAACTATTTGAATATGTGCATATGCAAATATTTTATCATTACATTTATTTATTTATTTATTTTTCCTCTTGATTTCAGGAGTAAAATATTCAACATCAGAAAATTTTGTCTTTTTTATTCAAAATTTCAAATTAAAGTTGTTTCTAAGAGATTAGTTTGATCTTCTCTGGAGACATTTGGGGGACATTTTATAATTTCAATGCAATATTTTTACATAGTTTAATTTTTTTAGTATCATTAACTTTTAGGACCAGATGTGTGCGTGTGTGTGTGTGCACAATTTACTTTGTAGCAGAAATAACTGGAGTGTTCCATTACTTGTATATGTATTTTTCTATTTTAGTGGACACTTTCATTTTGAATGAACAGACAAAAATGCACTTGAAACTATTTGAATATGTGCATATGCAAATATTTTATCATTACATTTATTTATTTATTTATTTATTTTTCCTCTTGATTTCAGGAGTAAAATATCCAACATCAGAAAATTTTGTCTGTTTTATTCAAAATTTCAAATTAAAGTTGTTTCTAAGAGATTAGTTTGATCTCTGGTTTCAAAATCCTGCAAACTGCCTGCAAGACTAAAGATACCGAATATAACTAATTCTTCAATAGATGGTTGCAACATTGACTGAAAAATCGGTTTCATCAACTGAAGAATTGAAAGATAAGATAGATATGCTAAGATGTTCACAATTAATTAAAAGCGTCTGCAGTATGTTTGATGGCCATTTGTGAAGTGCATGGCAAATGTCGGAACATATCTGAGTGATGATTTGCATGCAAAGACAAACACCTGCTTAAAACATATGAAATGTTGATAAAAATAAAGATGGAATTTAAAGCAAAAAGACATTTGGGGGACATTTTTATAAAAAAGAAGATTGCTTTAGTTTTCTAGATAAGTGCTCTTGCGAATGTACTTCCGTCGTCCTTAAAATAAACATAATTGCTATAATCTCGCTTACTGTCGGTGTGTAGTTGTTTTCTATTGCTAATCACAGTTGCAAGTCCTTCGTTGATAAGGTTCCAAATTTCCAAATCTAGCCATACTGAAGAACCATGATATTGCGAAACCTGCCTGTAGATAACATCTTATATATTATATATATATATATATATGTATTAAAGTTGATTTTTTTCCCCCCCCTCTCCATCTACAGTTCCAATAGGAAAAATAAATGAACACTTCTCAAACAGAATTTCCTAAACCGTGTTTCACAAAACTGGCACTACACTTCATTCTTTTACAAAATATTACATTCATTCTAGCAGTCTCTCACGAAAAGACATATTCTCACAAAAGCAGTAACAAACACTTTAACTCTATTCTTCTGTCGCATTCTCAGCAGTGATTTCTTGAGAGCTACCATTATTTCGATAGCACCACTTCTTGGATAGTATCAATTTGTATTGTATGTATTTCAACATATTACAAATGATATTCATTTTTAGTTTGTTATATACGTACTGATTTGAGGAAAATATATATATAGCTTTGTTACTTAATAATTGGTATTTCCAAATTGAAATTTATATAAAATTTGAAGCTCAGATCACCCACACTTTTTTTTTTTTTTTTTTTGTTGGTTCCCAACAGGAGGGTGGACCTGTAAATTCACTCTCGTCTGTTTGTCTGTACGCACTTTTCTCAATAACTACACCATGGAATTTTTGAAATTTTGCACAGACATTAAACATGATATGATAAAAATAACAAAACAGATTTTTCGGGTTGCTTTCGGGTTAAGATGGCTGAATTTGACACTTTTGTGTTTATTTTAAAAAAAATGACTTGGATTTTTATAAAACTTTCTGAAAAGTTGTAACTAATTTCTATATAATTTTGTTTGTCTATACTTCGCGATAACATTTGGGTGCGCCCCAAGGGCTCTTTTAGGGCTAATAAAAACACTCCATTTTTGGGACTATTTTACCATAGTTGTCCAAAATTATTTTTGTATGTCTATTTAGCAGTTTTGCAAGGTGCTGAACTCAAATTTAAATATGTTAAGGCCTTGGGGACTTTTGGGGATAAATGGGGAGGTGGTGCAAATGATGGACTTGGTCATTCTTTTTTCTTTTATATGCCTCGTTTACTGTGCACTCACGTTATGTCAAATTTTATTTTTGAATGCCCTGAGTAATAAGCATGTGAATATCAGTACAAAATATTTTATTGGTTTTCAAAAATTGTCACATTTAACGTAAGAAAAAAAAAAAAAATTTAAGTTAAAATAATTTTTTTATAAATTATTTAAAATTCACAATTTCCTAACAAGTTTTAAAATTGGCAGAAATTTTGGAGACGCATGTGCGCACACGTGCAATGGAAAACTACAGTTTACTGTTGCACGTGCATGTACATATGTTTCCTAAAGTCTGGTTGATTTTTAATGTTAAAAACAAAACTCTAATTATGCAAATGTAAACTTAAATACATTTTATTATAATAAATTATATTTATTAATTTTTATTATAATAAATTATGTCAAGTTTTCTACATTATTTAAAATTTTTAAGCCTCAGAAAAACTGCTAGCCATATGTGTGGGTGTGTTTACCTTTCAACCGTCAAATCTAGAGAAGAAATTTCAGCTGTGTTGGAAAATAAATACAATGCCCAGTCAAGATGTGTATAAGTAGGTTATGGGAGGAGTATAATATATTGCGTAACTTTTATTTATATATCCTTTTGCTAGTTGGCATTTAAAAGTGGATCTGGTAGAGTACATGTTGTTTTTTGCTTTCTTAAACGAAAACTATTGGCTTATTCATATTTCTTCTGTGTTTTTAGTTTCAGATTCCTATGAATTATTTAATATTCATTTGAGATTTTTTTTCTCCTTGTCAGGTCTTTTTTATTGATGAAAAAGTACTTTGATATGAATTTGAAATTTATTTTTTGTTGTTTAGGTATTTAAAAAAAAAAAAAAAAAAGAAAAAGGTACTCTGTCTACATTTTTCAAAATTTGATTAAATAAAATCTAATTCCTGAAAAAATTTCTAACTGATTTTTTTTTTTTTTTATGAAAAGTACTTTGATATGAATGTGAAATTCATGTATAAAAAAAGAAAATATAAATTTTTCAAAATTTGATTAAATAAAATCTAATTCTTGCAAAAATTTCTAACTCTGACTTAGCCATTGTTTTCAATATTTTGTGTAAATGCAGCTTTCCTATTTAAATTGAGGTTGAGTGTCATCTCAATTAGACTGATTTTTGATGAGTAAAGTCTATTAAGCCTTTATATACGCCACAATCATGTTGGCACAATCATGTTGGCACACCGGTTCTCACCAGATCACCGAAGTTAAGCAACGTTCAGCTTGGCCAGTACCAGATGAGTGAACATTTGGGAAGGCGAGGCGTTGTATGTACCACAAGGTAAAACATCAGGTTGAGAAACTGGCACGGTCTATCTTTCTCTTGAGGATAGATGGGGCTCTCTTAAACGGTGGTAGGCACCCCATCTAGTGATGGCGTCATGATAAAAAAATACCCTTGATAGCCCTGGCAAAGCATCATGTATTCAGCTACCAACAAGAGTTGAATTACACTACAAACTCGTTTAGTGAGTTCAATCTCGGCTGGATGGATGGAAAGTCTTTTTCTTTGACAATTTAATTTTTGTTTTTCTTAATATATTAACTTCAGGTTAGTTGTACAAAGATCAGTTTAATTTCTTTTTTATAATAGACAGCTCCATATTTAAAGAAAATATTTCTTTTTAACATGCTTGCATGTTTCTCTAGAAGCCTATTTCAGTTTGTCAATTACATTTGGATTGCTAAACAAGCAGATTGAATGAACATTCTCCACTCAATAATAAAGACCACTGTGTACTTCTATCTCTTCATGTAAAACATGTGCCCGTTCCTGGATGAAACCATTTCAAGTGGTGAAAGGAAGTGTGACAGCAAGTCAATCACCTCAGATTTATATGCCTATAAGATTAATTTGGAAAAAAAATCCTTCATTATAATAAAAGCCAATGTTTTCTTTTTTATATTAAAAATAATTTTTTGAAATCAGAAATTATAATTTATATATGAAAAATTAAATTACTGACAAGTCTATGATTTTTAAGCGAATATTTTAGTAATACATATTTAGATGAACAGCATGTGAGAACACTGGCAAAGCATATTTTTGGTTGTAGTATGTTAAGAATGTCCATGTTTATAAATAACTAATTTGTATATTACTATTTCTATAACTATCCCCATTTCCTTGTAAACTGATGCCTCCTTCAATTATTCATTAAAGTTTGAACTGGGCCTTGCACGTATCAATGAATTATGCTTAAAAGTATTATGCATACCTTTCTCGTGATCTTCAAATGGATATTTGTGTGAATGCAATACCTTAAAAGGATAATTTTCCATAGATACAGTTTTTATCAGAACTCTTGAATCACTAAGTCAAAATTCTCAACTCTTGGCATTTCAACAGAACAGATGCTGACCAAAAAAAAAAAGTGTCTTTCACTAGTTGTTTAATTAAATTGGTCACACTTTCAAAGTAAATTTCTAAATAGCAACATATCTGACAAATGCCACCATCTGTTCGCGTTGCTAGATACCATCCCTCAAACAAACCCTTCTTTCGAAATGTCTTCGATGGTTTGGTTACTCTTCACCGGCAACCAGATGACCTCATCCATGCCACCATCAACTCAGCCCCATTGCAGAAACGATGTAGTGGTCAGTTGAAAATCTGGCTTGGCACGGTAAAGCAAGATGCCGATCTGATTCTGTGTTCTCGCCTCTATGGAGTGTGCTGCTGAAACCGCGAATGGCTGGACCTGATATCAACTACAGCTTCAAACTGAAATGCCTAAGTGGAGTCTATACGAAACGCAGGAAATTCAGTTGGAGAAGCCTGCTCAACCGACCCATGGTGACCGCTTACACAACAAAAACAATATCTGACAAACTTGGCATCTGACAACAAACAATGTCTGATAATCTTAATAAGCTTATGACAACAGCATATTCTTTTCATTGTTTTGACTCTAGTATATATCCGATACAGGTAGACACAATCAACCAAGAACCACATCACTCTATATATAAAAACATAAGATATCAATGGATATATACCTGAGAAAACAAGGAAAAGAATATGCTCTTGCCCTAATGACCTAAAAATCTGCTTCATATTTTTTTTTATTTATTTAAAAAAAGATTTTTTTTAAAACGAACATCGTCAAGATTTCATTGAACTTTGACCAATTTAAAAAATAAAAACATCAGGAGATACACGAAAATCAACTCCTTTTATTACTCAGAGATGCGACTAAAAGAGGTTGAAATTGAGCTGAACTTTCCAGTGAGGGAAGAGCGCAGCCCCTTGTGTGTGTGTGGAGAAAACTTCAAAATTCATCAGAGAAAACAAATTTGTTGTTTACTACCCATATATTTATATAAGCTATTTCTTTCTTAATTCAGAAATAAAATAAAAAGCTATCTTATCCAATTTCAAGATAGCAAAAGTTGAAATTTTGCTGAATCAGCATTTTCTATGATCAGCCATTAGTATTTTCAAACGATCTAAGTCATTAGTGTCCTAGGTTTTCAAAGAACACTTAAGGTGTAGCTATTCATTTGTGTACCAGTGTAAAGAGAGAATACTCACAAAAATTCATGAAAATTTTAAGGTTCCTAGTGTTTTCAATTCTGAAATCATCGAAATACGGTAAAATAATTTGGATCTTATTAGAATGCGTGGAGTAAAAGTGGATCATGCAACTTATTATAGCTCGTACTAAAATTGATTGCGTTAAATACTAGTTCTGTTCTAGGTGATTGAATAGCGATTCCCCTCTTCTTTATCTTAAGCTGCCCCCCTTTGTATCATGTGAAATCCTGTGTGTAAATTTACATGCAGCTCAGTAAGTTACAGTCAAAAGCAGGGAGAGATCCGTAGCAGTAGGTCTGTGCCAGTGCTCAACATCGTGATTCAGTTTTATTCACTGTCACCGTCACTTTTCTTTTACGTTCTTGCCTTTTTATAAATTTATATTTTTGTTATCGGTTCCTCTGAAAATGATTTAAAAACATATTGAAAGCGTTAGGGAGCTTCAAATTTTCATTAGATTTACGTTGGTATTTTTTTTTATGTTTCGATAACATCTAATTCTTGGGCAATGAAAAGTTACACTAAAGACCAGGACGCTAATGACAGGTCACTTTTTCAAACATTGATCACTTACAAACCTTATGGCTTTGTACACTGCGCAAAAATGGATGAAATTTGTCACCATTATACATCTTTAGTCAATGAATTCAAACCCCTAACAAGGTATATTGTCATTTGGACATAAGGCACTACTACTTGAGATCATGTTTACAGGGAACTATTAATATGTAAGTAGTTGAGCGAAATGACTGTTCACATAGCGTTTAAATTTTTGCATATTACTGCAGTTTGGGAAACGGGGAATTTTGGAGGAAATTCCTAAGTCTAGAAGTCTGAGGAAAAAAATATTAACAGTAGAGAGCTTTCTGGCATCTGAGGACCTCTACAATGAAGGGGTGTGATTTTTCTGTTTGATTAGTGTTGAGATCAAACAAAAATATAATGCAAAGGGGAGTAACTCTATACTTTGGGCAAAGTCACCTCCCTTTGTCCATAGTCCTAAACTTGAATTTCTCGCGAGATGAATGACCGGAAGTGGGCAGTGTAGGGAAACCAGAGTGGATTTGAAAATGGCGAGATGGACATCATTGCCGTTCATCCATTTATCATATTTGGACTTCTAACTTTCGTCTATTATGTTTGGATTGTAGTTATGTGTCTGTGTGTGTGTGTATGTCTCTTAATAAAACGTATATTGTTATGTAACACTGAAAGGTTTCCTTATTTGTTCGTGTTGCGTCTCTTTCCTTATAAGCTGTTACATACCCAACGTGAAGGCTGGACTCCCTGTGGTAAGATATTTTATGCTATATTGATCTAACGCATCCCACGATATAACAATTAGTTTGGGAGTATGTACGTCTAAAGGGCACAAGTGTTCTGAGTTCATCAGAGCACATTTCATTAAAGTACTTGTAAAACAACTACAGGGATCCAACGTTGTAACGATGGGATGGATTGAAACTTAGTTGATAGCGTGTGACCTATTATATTGCAGACTTTTTACTTTGTCTAAGAGAGAGAAACTAATGTTAGATACTCCATGCATGGGCGAATGGTGGCTATGTAGAGATACAAGATACTCTCTGGTATTGGTAATCTCTTAGCATTGTAGAGGATGCTCACCTTCTTTGCAGCAGCTTTGGCAATGTCCTCAATGTATTTGTTCTAATTAATGTTAGCTGTAAATGTTAAGCTGAGAAATTTAAATGAACTCTCAGATAGGATGTGAATAGTCATGACAATCCATGCTTGAGAAGGATTCTTATAATTATTAAAAGAAAGAAGCTTAATCTTAGTAGCATTAAATGTTATCATGCATTTACGCCCCATTCGACTACATCAGCAAATATACCCGTTTCTAACACAATTTCATTCAGGAGGTCATTTATGGATATTCGGAATAAAGATTGATCTCTGAAGCACTCCTGAATTAATATAATATTTGGATTACGTTCATTAAAACAACCTGGGTGTTTTCTTGTCTCAGAAGCATCTGATCATATTTAGCATTCGTCCAGTAATATTGTATTAAAATTACAGAAAGATATCCTCAAAAATGAATCTATTTAAGTTCAAAATCCTTCAGTGACCTTTTGGACACCCTGTATACATAATGTTGGCTTGAATGAGTAAGGCTTTGATTTATTAAAAAATCCAAAACCGCTAACTTAATACGTAAAACTAAAAACTAGTGATACCATATGTCTTCAAATGTCTAATGGGAAAATATATTACGGGTCACTTGTCCTCCTCCTCCTCACAGCTCGATTTACAACATCTAATAGCACATGGCATCCTCAAAAAATGATTTTAGCAATAAATTGATAAAAATACACTACCATCCTTGCTGTCTCAAATTGCAATCTGCACCCTCGTCCCCCCATTGTCAAAACTTTACTCATATTAGCAAACAATTTTACCCTCAACCAAGTTTGATAAAAGGAAAGTGTATACTAAAATGATTTTGAAAGCATTTTAATTGATTTTTTTTTTTTTTTTTTTTAAATTCCCAGCCAATAATAATGCAATTGTTACTAATTGCAATTTTTTTTTTTAATGACTTAAAGTTTTGGAAGTGCATTTAAATGACATTAGTTTCATCTATAATAGAAATCTCACCTGTCTGTTTAAATGTGTGTTTGTATGTTTGCCTAAAACTTTCAACATAAGCGATGGATTTTCACGATCAGTATCATTTTGAAGCTCAACCCTTCGTACGACAAATATCAAAAAATTGGCCAAAAAACATTAATTCCTTCACCCCTGAACTGGGCACTTTCCTACAGGGAGCGGGTAACAAAAATTTATTCATTTATTGATTGTTCCTTTGAAAATTTAGCCAAACACGCTTGTGGCAAAAGATTTTTCTTGAATTAGTTTAAATATAAAAAAAAAAAAACGACTTAACTTTCCTCATGCGATCATAGACCAGTTGTTATAGTGGCAGCGTTATCTTAAGATTGCATGTTCGAACCAAGATATCAGATAAATTTTTGTTTTCAATTTTTAAAGTTTTAATATTGAAACGGGGTTATGCCATTTTTTTTTCGTTCATTTTTTTCCAGTTTTTCCATCACGTTTGCTGCTTTTCTTTTTGTTCCGATTTTTCTTTCTTTCTTTTTTTTTTTTTAAAAGAAGTTTTAACATTTAAACAGTTATTTATGCCATTTCTTTTTTTGTTCACTTATTTATTTTGCATCACATTTGCTATTTTTTTTTTTTTTCTGATTAAAAACAAAAAAGTTATATTTAACCAGGGATTATGTCCACTTATTCTTTGTTTTCCATTTTGTTTTGATTTACCCCCCCCCCCCCACCTCACCACACTCGGGCAATGCCGGGTATCCCCACTAGTTTTAACCATAAACAAATAGAGGCATATTTAACTATAAACAAATAATAGAGGCATATTTCACTGTTAATAAATATTATGCACTAAAGGTTATATATACAAAGTATTCAATCAATAAATGGATAACTAAAACAAATTTTTTTAAAGGATTTTTGAGATGAGGATTTTGATTACTTGGCCTACTGTTCTTGTCTTTAAGGTTATTCTCAACATTTTGTCCGCTGTAACATCACTTTTCAAACGTGTCTTGAACTGAGGAGTCCGTAATGACCCGTGGTGCAACAGATATAAATGCTAATAATCAATTTTAAGTAACCTGGTGGTCGGATGTTCAGTTCTCGTAATTACGAATTGACTTCTGCATGATGGAACGAGAACAAGCTAGTCCGTGGATTAAAGGATTTGGTTTAAAGTCCTAAAAGATGCCCAAGTGCAACAAGATGTACCTGAAGAAGGTCAGAGGTTACATCAACTGAAACGTTGTGAATAACGATGGAAGATAAGAACAGTAGTCCGAATAATTCAAATAATAATTTTAACTTTGATTCCCCCCCCCTCCCCCAAAGCAGCTTACTTAAAAAAAAACAAAAAAACTTTTTAGTGTGTATTTAAATTAAATCCACTAGAATGTATTCCTGTTTGTGGTAGAATGTTTCAAAAAGATTTGCTTTAAAATAAAAGGCAACAAATGTGAGGGTGGGGATGTCTAAAAAGCCAGTTTTAACAATAATTTATGATAGTATTTCTTATTTTGGTTTATTTCAATACATATGTACAATGACCTTTTTAACTAAAGCCAAATCATTTTAAATGCACTCAAAACTTATTTTTCTCCAAGGGTGCTTATATTTTCTATGCAAGGATTTTCGTTTTAAAATTGCTGCTTTGAAGAGGGGGGGGGAATTATCAACTCGCTTTGTTATTAGAATATCAAATTTACATTCTTCATTAATTTGTATAGGTAGAAAGCATTTTATGTGCATGCTAAATTTAGCAGGTGAATCTTTAGATTTAAAAATGTTTTTTAAATTAGTGACATTTGTTTCAAGAAAAGCAAGTAAAATAGTTTTATTTAATAGTTTTTGCAAGTAAAATGTTACTGTATTTCTGAATTTTTATTTTCGTGTCTTAAAACTCCGAATAATTTTGATTGATCTGATAAAAAAAAAAATCACTCTTTATTTTTACTGGAGCTAAAAGTGTTTTCAAATTTATATCAAAGTATATGGCGGCTAAACATGCACTCATTAATTAAAAATTATGCAAAATGCAACAGCAAAAATGACTTTCAAAATCTTTTTATTCTAAAAAATATTAAGAACTTTCAAGTTGTAAGTCAGTCATTTAAGCTGGCATGAGCTGATCATGTTATCATTTTTCTCTCTCTTTTTTTTCCTCTCAATAACTTAACCTACTCGAACCAAACTTCAGTTGTGGCTATTGTCACAATTGACTGGCCAATTTTAGTAAGACAACTGTATATTTTTTTTTCTTTTTTTTTTTTTTTTCAAAATGTTGTGACATTGTGGTTGATTGCCTCAACTGCCTACCCCCTTCCCATCTTACAAATGATATTTGAGACGTTGAAAGATTATGTAATGCATCTATTTACAGCTAGAAAATGATATCAACATTTTTACACCCCCCCCCCTCGCACAGAGTAAAATAAAATGTTCTGATCCTATTTTTTTTAATTTCTTTTCAGCAGTGATTTATTGAATTTGCTTGAAGAAATTGATTGTCCTCAGCCAAAAGTAAGTTTCTCTTTTAAATCATGTTAAACCATTTTGATTAAACAATTCAATAGATGCACTATAGAACTCTGAATTTGGCTGTAAAAATTGTTCTGTAATCAACCATTAGAATACATGCATTCTTTCTGCTAATGCATATGTGGTTCTCACCAGCGACTATTTAATTGGTGCAGGTCACAAGGAATGCCCTAGGACATATTGTTATTAGGGCTATGATAGAGAATATTCTTTTCGTTATTTTGACTCTCGAGTATATATCAGTTAGTCTATGTTTTTAGATAGTGATGTGGTTCTTGATTGATTAAATGTGTCTAATTGTGTCGGATATATACTCGAGTGTCAAAAAATAATATTCTCTTGTCATAGCCCTAGTTGTTATCCTACAAAGTCACTGACTGAAGACTGAAAACAAAGTGCAGTAACCAGAACAGACCCTACATCTTGCTCTTAGCTGCAAAGTTGCTCCTGATATTACATTCTGGATTACCTCCCCTATCGTTAAAAATGAGATTTATGGTCACTTGATGTAAAGTAGCAACAATCTAGTTTTCCTGAATATCCTTTAAACAGTTGATAAAACGTTTTACTATGTTTTCAATACTGGCTTGTCTTGAAAAATGTAATGTTTCTCTATATTTTTCATACAACAGGTACACCAATAATATAAGTATATATCTATATATTAATATAACGTGTTATTTTGTATGACACGCTTACATCTTTTTTCTTCTGAGTGACTGTCGTCTAATTGTTATGACCTTCCATTTCTTGTAATAAATAATTTTACCAAGAAGCGTATTTTATGACTGGCCTACGCCGTGTGTCTCTGCTAGCTTAGATAAATGTTTTGGCAACTTTAACAAAAGAGATACAATAATATTAAGGCATTGCTGAATATTCACAGAATGCCAACATCAATAATTCACATATGAAGGAGTCCGCTGTGGAATTTCCACAGGTCCCACTAGTTATTATAATATTAATTTTTACATGTTTGCTTTACTCTGTTAAATCAAGGTGTTTTATCACATTTGGTTCAAAATCTGTTTTCCATGTTGGCATGCAACCATTCAACTGTATCATTTGATTAATATAACATGACATTCAATATGAAGGCTGGAGCCGTGAAAATTTCTTACCTGTTCTAAATTCTAAACGATTTTTTTTTTAATTAAAAATTTTTTTTTTTATATAAACCATTTTATATTAAATGGTGTAAATTTTCCAAGTAATTTTAAATGATGGCTTGATTTTATACCTGTTAATATGCAAGGACAATTTCTAAAAGGTGAGGTCGCCAATGATGCAATAAAAAACGTAATTTTTACAAATTTCATCTGATGTCGCTGTTGTTAAATATGAAACTCACTAAAATGGTTTTGCATGGCCTTTATGCTATGATCAAAGATCTCCATGGAAATGCAAATATGTAAAACACCTGCGTTGTTTTATTTATATTTGAGTATCTGCATGCAAAATATGGTCATAGAAAATTCTGTGGATAGAAATTGTCTTTCTAAAAAAAAAAACAAAACAATATTTCAAATTTTTATTACGAATCAAATTTAGAGATTTTAATTGTCTATATTGTCAAAATACCGCAAAAAAAAAAAATTAGGCTCATAAATTAAAAGCATCTGAAATTTATATTTACGGCAAAGGAAATCTGATTTTATTAACTCTGAAACTATGTTTTTTTTTTTAATATTTATTATTTTATTTCAGAAATTGGCACTTCGAGAAATTAGTACGTCTCGATATACAGAAGAATTTTATGAAGTTTCTAAACTTGGCGATGGGGAGTTTGGAAGTGCTTACAAATGTGTGAACAGATTGGATGGCTGTGTTTATGCAATAAAGAAGTCTAAAATGCCAATTGCTGGTAGTCAATATGAGTAAGTTTTTTAATAATCTGCTGCCAAGGGAGGTAATTAAACTCTGCATTCTTGCTTCCAACCATAATTTTTATTTTATTTTTTTGTTTTATCAATTTTAGAAAAAAACTCTTTCCTGTTATGGATATTTGACACAAAATCAGAACACTGATATTGTTTAAAAAAAACAAAACTGCAGCCCCTCCTTCCTGAAATTGTAAACTGATTGTAAAAATTTACAAAATTAATGGTATTGTTGAATTTCTAGGTGTATATCAATAAAATATAGTTCAATGTTATAAGTTACATTGATGCTAGAAATATCACGCATATTAGAAAATAGTTTGGTGCAAGTCTATAAATGGTCCACAAGTAATCTTTTTTACTATAAAAATCTGAAAAAAATCTTTAATGTATGTACTTGTCACTGCATAAGGTCATATTCCAAAAATCACAAATCGATCAAGTAGTTTTTTTTTTTTTTTTTTTTTTTTTTTTTTTTTAAGAAAATCAAATATGAGACATTTTATCAAAGAAAAACTTCCCACCATCTTGTTTTTGAATGATACACTGCTAGCGACACCTATTGTTTATTAAGAAATGTTAGTTTAAAGAAAGTGGGGTATCACTTTTCTATAATTTAACGTATAATAATCAGACTTTATGACCACCGCTAGTGTAAAACTTGAATTTACGCCGCTGAAATACATATTTGCCGAATTTTTGTTGGAGGAGCGTCAATGTGTGGGTGCTCAATTTACGTAAAATTCTTCATATATTGGAAACTACTCATTTGCTGGAATTTTAAACGTTATTTTTGTTTTCAACATCCTCAAAAACTTATAAATGTCTTAATTTTCCAAGTTTTTTTTCTATAGTGTGGAAAGTCAATTGTCTGCCCCTTTCTGGTTTTATATTCCCAACATTGCCATTCGCTAGCAGTGTATCATTCAAAACCAAGATTGTGAGAAGTTTTTCTTCGATAAAATGTCTCATAATATTTGATTTTCTTAAATAAAAATAAAAAAAAAAACTACTTGATCGATTTACGTGATTTTTGGAATAGGACTTTTTATGCAGTGACAAGTACGTACATTATAAAGATAACATTTAACAAAGGGACACAACTCTTTGTTGGCAATAAAAGTTATACAAACCATTCTATGTATAGTTTAGGATAAATATATCATTTACATACTCTAGCATTTTGTACCATTTTATTTTACAAACATTGTATCCTAGATTATACCAAACACAGATACAACAGTCTCTGTTAATACTATTTTTTTTTTTTTTTGTCTGTTGCTATCATTAATTCTAATTTATATTTAAAGCTGTTTAAACATGAAATAATTCAGAATAATAAAAAATAAAGTAATAAAAAAAAAAAAAATATTAAAATCTGGCTTACATCACGAATGCTTTGATAGAATTATTGAAATTTTTGTTAAAACTTATTGATATTATTTTATTTTTTTTTTATTTAACTATTTGGACTATTATCCTCATCTTCTAGTCGTTTTCACGACGTTTTGGCCAATTTCCTCTGGCCTTTGCTTCGTCAGATTAACCGCGATGGGATAGGAATGTTGAATCCTCAAACTACATCCACAGCAATTGCTGCCTTCAATAGCTGTTATCTCACCACGGTTTGGTCAACTAATCCTCCGACCAGCTTTGGGTGGGATCAAAATTGCACCTCTAGGCAATGCTCACCTGGAAGCTTAAGCAACGTTGAGCCTGGTCAACACCAGATGGATGACCATTTTGGAAGGTTAGGTGCTGTATGTACCGCGCTGAGTTGTAGAAATTTCCAGGTTGGTATTTAGGGGCACATTAATTCATCGGGAGAGCCCCCCCCCCCCCCCTCAGTCTGTGTTAAAACTTGCATCTAGGAGAAGGTAACTCTGATGTAAAAATCTGCTGTTTACTGTATACTCTGTCTTGTGGCAGTCATCTGCACCGACGAATGTTAGCAGTAATATCAAAAAGTGTGGTTGGCGCTACACAAAGCCTTCACCACTATAAACAAATCATCTGTGTGGATTTCCGAGCAACTTAGTTTTTGTGGCGGAACCACATGTCAAAATTGACGGAGAGTCCATTAATTTTTTTTTTTTTTTTAATATATGATTCAACAATTAAACAAGATCACAGACCTATGAAAGCTACAGACTGGAAACCCTAGATTAAGTTTGCACCTTTTAAACGCATCACATAATCTGAACTAGGGATTCTAAACCAGTTTTGGATTTCTGGTTTGTAGTTAATTAAAATATTAGCAAACAAATATAGCAATAATGTTTTGTTTTACACTAATTTAATATGCAAATGAATTTTAAAATTAAAATTTTTTTTCATTTTAAATTATATACTTCTGAGGATGTACTATTTGCCACAAGTGATTTTTATTTTTTTTTACCAAATTTTTGTTTGGTAAAATATTTTATTTTTTTAAAACATTTTAAAATTGTTCATTTACTCTTAGTATAAGATTGATAGGCACAGTACAAACTCCATTTTCTAATTGACATGTTTAAATATGGAGTTATCTTTTAAACCTCAATCGAATTTTGTTGTAAATTCAGTTGGGGGATAGGTTTTTTTTTTTCCTTAAACCTACCAGACCTGAGCTACTGAACCTAATTTGCTGCTGTGCCTTGCCTCCTGGCAAAATTGGGAAATAAACTTAAATGCGTTCGTAATTTTTTTGGCTTTTATCTACCGCCAGTATTCAGCCTTCATGTGCCAAGCCCCCCCACCCCCCTCCAACAGTTGGTGCCCTTGGTGCCCAGGTACTTTCTGCAGTGGGTGCACCAGAACCTTGTCTTCACTTTCTTTTGGGAGTTCTTTTTATAAGATACTCCAGAATGTTGTCTGTGGTATCTCGGGTGTTTCTCCATACAAACAGCACAGATGTGGTCAGATGAGGTGCCGCGATTGGGTAGCTATTTTTAGCTCTCTGGCAACAGAGAGCTAAAAATAGCTACCCAATTGAAAGGATCAAACACTAGTGTCTATAAGTATTAAAAAAAAATATATATATATATAACGACCTTTTTACTTTGTATGTATTGAATTTTTATCTTTTTTAGGCGTACTGCTTTAAACGAAGTTTATGCTCATGCTGTTCTTGGTCAGCATTGCCACGTTGTTCGTTATTACTCTGCATGGGCAGAAGATGACCATATGTACATACAGAATGAATTTTGCAATGGTTTGTAATATTGTTCAATATCGCCATTTTTAACTTTTCTATTTGAAAATATTAAGTTTTATAGAATATATTTTAATATAAATTTTTAAATATTTCCAATCAATTCAGGTTTGAAGTAGGATAATTTACAAAAAACAAATTTTTTTTTTTGTAATGCCATTTTTGAGGTGAGAATATTTTTACATATGATATGTAGTATATGTAATATTTGTACATAATTTTTGTGTCTATATATTTATCAGTTTAGTATAGATTAATTAAAGCTATCATGAAACAATTTTATTTCAGGAAGAAAAGATATTAACTGCATTGATTGGTTTTTCCTAGCTATTTCTGTTATAAAAGAAACTTTTTTTTTTTTTTTTTTTTTTTTAAGACTTTTTTTCTTTTTTTTTTTTCTTTTTTTTTTTTTTTGTTTATTACTTGAACTATTGGTCTCACTTTAGGTGTTTATTCTCACGACATTTCAGTTCATTTATCTGGAGATACGTCTGTTCAAATTTCTAAATTCAATGGATTCCAGAGTTCAAGAAGTTTGGCAATTACGTCGGCTGAAACATTGAGAACAGTAGTTTGAATAATGCAGAAATTAATTTTTTCGTGTTCATTTTTTTTACTTAGAACATTTTCATGAAACAACTTTTTGTTTTATAATTGTTCAAACAATTATAACCTTCCCCTTTTTTACCTTTTTTTTTTTTTTTTTTAGGTGGTAGTTTATCTGAAGCCATGAAAATTCCAGTCTCTGAACATTGTCTAAAACAAATAATTCTTCAGATTGCTAACGGTTTGAAATATATACATTCCAAAGGATTGGTTCATCTTGATATAAAACCAGGTAGGTTTTATTTTCTATTTAACTTGAATCGTTTCCGTATCTTTCTCTCCTCATTCTCATTCAATCATAATTTAATGCAGTTGACATTTGTTTGAATTATTTTTGTTCTTAAGCCTTTTTATTGCATAGAACTACCAAAATACTCCATGACATTCTAGAAGTAAATTCATCAAATAAAACGGTTTCACACCATTTTTTAATTTCAAAGATTTATAATGCTACTAAATCTTGTCTAGAATAATCTAATTTTGATCAAAATTGATTAAATTATTTTATTTTTAGAAAAATGCCTAAATTTTAATGCTTAACGTTTGAGAAAAAATTGAAATACAAGAATTATGATTAATTGAAATTTTTTTTTTTTTTTTTTTTTAGACTAATCAAAAATACTTGAATTTTAAAGGAGCTTTCAACCAACAAATACTTTAAAAACTAATTGCCTAGCAGCTAAGTTGTAAATTTCATAGAGGTTAATGTATTAGTTTCAAAGCCCATACACACACACACGGGCGCACACATTTCACAACTGATATAGTTGGGCTCCTTTCGTATATTGTGAATTTTCTGGTAGTAACAGTTAAGTAAACAATATGCAGATTTAGTTCTAAATTTTAGAATTTTATACTTTTTAGAGGTCATATATTAATATTTGAGCTAGTATCACTGTCATTAGGGATATGTGTGAGGAAATGCTTATGTATTGTTAGCAGTGGGTCATTTGTTATGGATGACCCTTTTCTTTTTTTTTTTTTTTTTTTAGTTTGCATTGTATATTGTTGGCTGCAATTATTGGGCATTATAAACGCTTGGGAGGAAGCCAGCTCAAGCAATAGTCCCCTAAATAAAATCCAGATAATTTGGGATAAGATCTCTTGCTAAACATCTCTCATGAGTGATCCAACTACATCAAATTTTAAAAGCAAACTACATTGCTCACCTAAAAGTCAAATTAAAATGTTTAATTTTATTTGAAATTAATTTCGGACTTGTTTGAATATAAATTTGATTCAAACTAAAGCTAATTATCCTTATCTATATGAAATGAAGATTCTCGTTTATTATCTTAATCCCCCCCCCCTCCCGCAGACAAAAAAGGAATTGGTCCTAGTAATTTACTTTTTTTTGAAATTTTGCACAAACCTTGTCATGGTGAAAGTAAATTTTTCACTCGTGGAGAAGGACCCGCATGCTTGGCTTGTTTTAAAGAAAAATTATTCTGATTCTTAATGTCGTATAATAATACTAAGAATAAAATTATGAAAAAATAAAAATTTTCTTTTTAAGGAAATATATTCGTCCATAGAGAAGACTCCTCATCAGCAGAAAGTGGCACAGAATCTTGTGGAGATGACGAGTCTGATGTGATAACTTTAGTTAAATATAAAATAGGTAAGTACACAAAGTGAGAATATTTTTTTTTTTACTTTAAAAACAAATTACGTACCTATTTAAATTGACATTTTTTTTCTAAATGAAATGAGAGGATTGTCTTTTGATGGCAAAAGATAATGTTAGCAGAATCTGAATTCATCACATTACCTGAATTATAATCTATTTTTGTAAAAGCTGATTCATGACCCATCAGTTCAATGTACATTTGTGTATACATGTGCTTTTAATCGGTCGTGAAATTAAATTGTATTTATTGGTAACTTATGAATATGCATTGTTGAAGAAATTGCATGATTCTTTTTTTTTTTTTTTTTTTTTTTTTAAATTTTCCCCATTAACATAAAATATAACATTTTGTATTTTTTGTTCTCCATGACAAAATACGAATATTTATTTTGGTTCTTTGTTAGTATGGTATTAAAAATTAGTAACAGAATACAGTACAGTATATAATAAACATGTATATAATCAAATAACATAAATAACACCGTAAAGTGGGGCAAATACTGTAACCAGGGGCTGGAAAAAAATTGTCTTCCATATCGTAACCGGAAAAAAATCGTATCCTAGGGCTCTATTGTACTTCAGTCAATTTTAACTGAAAGCAATATCTATGTCGCAATTAGTTAAATATGACTGAAATATTACAAAGAACGAGTATTTCCATAATTTAATGAAAAAACGATTTTATGCTGGTAACGTGTGATGTAAGCAAAAGGGAAATAACTTATTTCTCCCGAATTAACCAAAGTTTTTGAAAGTTTTTACAAATTACCTCCCTTGTTCGTATGCGCGCTATTCAGTTTATTATGTGAGCAAAACTTGCAACTTTCTTCAAGAACTATTTTTTTTAATAATTAATTTTCTACCTTATTGTTTTTCGTAATTTTTGGATGGATTCATTGCTGCAACATGACAAATAGCTACCATTGGTTTTATTTGAAATTCAATATTTCTATTTTCAAATTTTGCTATTTTCATGAAAAATCTTAATCACAAAATTTGCATAATATCAAGGCTAGTTTAATCACTGTTCAAATATTTAATTTTCATTTTAGCTTTAGATGTTTGAAGCTAAAATAAAAATTAAATGCTTGTATATTGATTAAACTCATAGCTTTCATGTGTGAATTTTGTGATTAATATACACCCCCTCCTCTCACTACTTCTCATTTAACCCCTTTCTTCCATTTAAAACACTCAATGTGCATACAATGAAAAACAAAATTATCAGTTATATTAGTTTTTCTATGATTCAATGAAACATGTGCAAGACCCAATAAAATATGAAAAAAAAAAGTATATATTTGGCTTTGGAATGGTCATTGGCAATAATAGTATGTACGTTTTCATTGAGAATGGTGCCAATTGGAAACCTTTAAAATTTTTAATCAAACATTTGTGTGTATGTGTGTATATATATATATATATATAGTAAAACCTTGAAGAAATTGCTCAATACTATTGCAGAGCAAATGTTTTATTTTTTTTTTTTTGTTACTGTTTTATCTGCTTAGTTACACGTTTCAGTTACCGGATCGCATTATTATTAATACGATTCGGTAATTGAAACAGATAAAACGGTAATAAAAAAAATAAAACATGTTCACTGCATCTTCA
This sequence comes from Euprymna scolopes, assembly GCF_053919585.1. NCBI lineage: Eukaryota > Metazoa > Mollusca > Cephalopoda > Sepiida > Sepiolidae > Euprymna > Euprymna scolopes. Next base: position 20,567,129 of record NC_136491.1, read on the forward strand.
CAGATAATTGTCATCTTTTTTTTTTTTTCTACCAAATCTGTCTTGTAGCCAATTATCTGCACACTTCTTCATTCGGTATAGGTCTTTTAGTATTATGCTTTGTATATTAATGTTTTTTTATGCCAGCGTGTTATGTTACCAGATATGTAAACACATTAAGAGCAGCAGGGTATTCTTCCATTCAACTCTTGGAAGTCAAAATATTTATTTAGCCTTTCATAGAACAAATTTACTATATTAATGCGCTAATGTATACTTTTTGTTGCATCTTTTTATGCTTTTAAAATCTAAACAACTAAATAACAGTATTTAAAAAAAATTAATCTTTTCCAATTAAAATTATGGGTCCTGCAGAAACCTGTTTGGAATTTAAATTTTTTTCCATTTCTAAAAGTTAAAATTGAGACAAATTCCATAGTGTACATTTTGTGTGTTTTTTGTAAATATATATGTAAAAAAGTGATAGACAAAATATCTATTTCTATATGACTAGCCTGCTGCTCAGTCATAAAATACATTAAGATATACTTCAATTTATGGAGATTTCATGTTTATTATTATAGAGACAATACTCTATTGAGAATTATATTTTACCCGATATATAGTAGTGGTTTTAAAAGTTTAACAAAAATGACGTGGGTACTTTTAGCTAGAATTTAAACCAAAATATAGTGCTCTAGCCATATTCGTTACTGTCTAAGCTAATGACAGGTAGATACCCAAACTTTAAAAAATTAATCAACTTTAACATATAAATGTATATTTGCGCAGGAGCACTTTAAGTTAACTTTCAGTTTTGATCCCTTAGCTCATATACGGACAGTCGTTTATTCACACACAACTACAGATTATTCATTTTAACTATATCGGATTGGAATATTACCAAACTTCATTGGGAATGATTAAAATTCTGAGTATATAAGAATTTTCTTTGTTTCTTGATCTTACCTAAAGACTACATTTCACTCTTGAATTACCAATTTCGGTTTGATTTTCATTTTTATAAACATTTTTATAAACATTTTTCATTTTTTTTATTTTTATGCCCACCATCATATAATGCTGTTTCGTACAATGCTAAAACCAGCAAATTTTTAGCGTTATATGTATATATTTACTAACATTTCTTTCTGCTGAAAATAAGAATTTGGCATTCTTTGAAACTCCGCGGAATAAGGATTAAATATCTTTGCTTGAGATAGTCTGTTGAAAAATAAATCTTGCATGTAAATTTTAATTTATGGCTTTAATTTATGCTTCTTGTATACGTATGGGTCTAATATTATATCTCTACATGAGACAATCTCATAAGCAGGGATCAGCCTTTCTCTTAGCAATAATTTATATTCTTTTAAAATTTCAGGTGATCTAGGTCACGTAACAAAAGTTGTTAGTCCGAAAGTTGAAGAAGGAGATTGTCGTTATCTTCCAAATGAAATTCTTATTGAAGACTTCAGTAATCTTTACAAAGCTGATATTTTTTCGTTAGGCCTCACAGCCTATGAAATGGTGAGTTTCTTTTCTTTCTGAAATTATATTTCATTTCTTTCTAACATCATTATAATTTATTTTGTCTTAATGTGGACTGATCACGGTAATCACAAGTAAATGCTTTTTTTTTTCCTATAATTTCCATAACTGTTTTTCTGTGACTATTCTGATGTGCAGAAGGACTTGCATCTGTTGTCATTCTGGATATTTATCACTTGTGCTAATATCCTTGCGAAAGATATAAATCTAGACAATGCCTACAACAGGTCGCTAGGATCTTCAATGCATGAATATTGTACAACTATTATTAAATAACAATTACCAGAAACATTTGTAACGTGTTAGTAATATCCAGGAATTACTCGACTTGTATCTGTATTATTTGGAAGTACACTTAAAATTACTTGTTTTTATGCAAGTCTATAAAGACAAGTAATCTCAATTATAATAAAGTAACCATTATATTTCATTAATGATGAGGCAAATCAGTTGTAATTAAATTTAAAAAAAAACAAACTTGTTTTAATTAAACAAATTAAGAAAAAAAAAACTTCATAGACTTATGAAACAACAAAATACTTGCTATCCTCCTGACCTGGTTGAGTTGGCTTTCTTCTGAAAAAGTACAGTTTGTAGACTGCTTTTGCCAGTCTTGAGCCAAATCAAACAATATTGTTATCCAATTTCATTGTCTTCAAATCTAATTTGTTCCATAAAGTCCACTTTCATTTAGGATGGTGACAATCTTCACATAGCCCCTCATGTAAGTACCCAATGTCTTTCTAGAAAGAATTCTGATTAGAAAAATATTGTGGAAACCAATGGCAACAAAAAAATCTTTGAATTTCTATGATATGATGATGTTTGTCCAAGATCAATTACTTGTGAGCCTCATGGTGCTGTAAGGTCACCTTGGATTCTCAAAGTGAGTTAGTAGCTCTATCGAGCACACAAGTAGTTGATATTCAGCAATGGGATTGACAAAGTTTCAAAATATAACCAAAGAAAAAATAGTTGTGGATATACAGAAGCGACATTCACCCGAGGCGAGGTGAATTGGCTTCCTCCAAAGGAAGAAGTTTTTAGTAAATATCAAATTCACAAGCCATCCTCGGTCGCTTGTATATCCTCGTCAGGGGAGATGACTACATTGTTTTTTGCAACTCTTGCTGGGAGGTGTTGATGTTGTCCTGTTCTACATACAGTATGTATTCCCAAATGGTCACCTATCTGATACTGACCAGGATCAACATTGCTTAACTTTGGTTATATGATGAGAATCAGTTTGTCAATGTGATTGCCATATATAATAGGTATAGTGTCCAGATTACTGGTAATTAGCAATTTTTATGTTTTTATTTTTTTGGGGTGGGGGTGGGGCTAAAAATCCCAGTATGTGTCCACTCTAGGTCATGGACCTAACTTGCATGGCTGCCAGGTCTCTAAGTATAACTTTAATATGAAACTAGAGAAAACATAACCCTTTTCAGAAAGAAGACTCAGAAATAACACAACTTGTTTAATATGAGTTTATCAATTTTACTTTCTTAAGAATCTGCTGCTATAAATAACCCTTTCTGTTTACAGGTTTTTTTGTTTTTTTTACTCTATTGTAATTATCTAAAAATGCAAATTAAGATTTTCATTATGTCGTATAAACATTTTGTGAAATAACATATTTGTGCATTGACTGCACAGACTGTGATCAACCACTTGTTGTGCTCGTCAAAATTTGGTGTTCAATTTTGACTCCAATCACAATTTCAATCGTGTGTTTTCAGTGTTTCAACAAAATGATTCTCTCCAAACAAAACCACAATTCCAGTTGAAAACAAGTTTTATTTCAAAGAATGTTGCAACGATACTATTTATATATTTTTTTTATACTGAACAGGCCTGTATATTAATTTTATTTTTATTTCTGACTATTATTCTCATCTTTATTAGTTGTTGTTTTTCACGACGTTTCGGACAACTATTCCTCTGGCCTTCGTCAGGTGGTAACCGTGATGGATAGGAACTTCGAATCTCCTAATTGCATTCTCAGCAATCACTGCCATCCGTAGTTGTTGTCGTCTCACCACATTTTGGGCAAGTAAACCTCTCGCACGCTTTGGGTAGGATTGAAACCGCTATCTTCAGACAATATCCATCTGGAGCCGTAAAGATTCAACGTCTTTATAAACTGCGCCAGGGGCCCCGAAGGGCAATCGAGGTTGGATTCTTTGATTATATAAATCCACATTTATTTATTATCTGATCTTCCATAGTCGGGTCTGTACCGATTGGTATATATATTATTCCTTAATTGGAATTCATTTTTGAGATGAGCATTATATATATTAATTTATTTTTATTTCGGACTGTTATTCTCATCTTTATTAGTAATTTTCATCTTTATTGGTTGTTGTTTTTCACGACGTGCCGGCCAACTATTCCTCTGGCCTTCGTCAGGTGGTAACCGCGACAGATAGGAACTTCGAATCTCCTAACTGCATTCTCAGCAATCACTGCCGTCCGTAAATGTGAAGATAGTGGTTTCAATCCTACCCAAAGTGTGCCAGAGGTTTACTTGGCCAAAACGTGGTGAGACGACAACTATGGATGAAACATGTTTATTTTATTACATTTTCATCCCAAACAAGGCACATTGCCACTTTGATGTAGGGGGCTACTATCAGGGACATAATCTACAGGGGTACTATGTGGGGAGTTGGGCAGCAAGATGTCGGTTCACGTTACACTTGAACTTCTGCATGCCAGTACAGTTGGGGAAGCAGGAACCCAGAAGGGAATTCCAAAGTCTAGTGGTTCTGGGGAAGAAACTACTGGAATAGAAGGCTCTCTTACATCTAGGGATCTCAACTGTGAAGGGGTGGGATTTTGCTGCTTGTCGGGGGGGTTTATGTCGAGGGCGGGGGTACAGGTGCTTGCAGTTCGTCAGAGCATTCATCATTAAAGTACTTGTAGAACAGGCAGAGGGATGCAACATTTCGTCGATGGGACAGAGGCTGAAGCTTAGATGACAGGTCAGGACTTATCAGGTTGGCGATTCTCTTTTGAACCTTATCTAGGAGTGAGAGACTAGTAGCAGATGCACCAGCCCTAATATTACAATACTCCATACATGGGCGAATGGTGGCCTTATTGAGGTACAGGATACTTTCGGGTGTTAGTAGCTTTCTAGCACGGTAGGGAGAACTTAACTTTTCCGCAGCGGTCTTGGCAATACTCTCAATGTAATTTTTCCAACTCATGTTTCCTGTGAATGTTAGGCTGAGGAGTTTAAAAGATGTACTTTCAGATAAAGAGTCTTTGGCCATTGCTATTGGTTGTAGAGAAGGTTTCTTGTAATTATTGAAGGAAACAAGTTTAGTCTTGGCAGCATTGAATATAACCATCCATTTTTGTTCCCATTCCACTACAGATTGGAGGTCATCCTCTAGTGTTTCTGCCATTTCTTTAGATATGTGTTCATTTGTTTTCCTGTCATGTCTGTTATAGAGCGTGGTGTCGTCTGCATATATACCCATCTCACAGACAATTTTATCAGGGAGGTCATTTATGAATATTAGGAATAATAGAGGTCCAAGAATAGACCCCTGAGGCACTCCCGCATTTATATCATATCATTTAAATGTATGATCGAGGACAACCTGAATTTTTCTCTTATCTAAGAAGGATTTAATTATGTTAAGTATTCTTCCAGTGATACTGTATGATCTGATCTTCTTGAGAAGACCTTCATGCCATACCCTGTCAAAAGCCTTAGATATATCTAGAGCTATCGCTCTGCCCTCCCCTTCTTTGTCAAGTGAATGGTATATATGTTCAGAGATTACAGTTAGGATGTTTGCCGTAGAACGGGCTTGCCTGAATCCGTTGTTGGTCGGTCAGAAGTTTAGCATCTGTAAGATGATGGACTAGAGCTTGGTTAATTATGGATTCAAATATTTTGGCGAAAAGTGGGAGGAGACTAATGGGTCGGTAATTTACTGGGCCACTTCTTTCGCCAGAATTCTTGAAAACTGGTACCACAGAAGCAGTTTTCCAGCAGGCAGGAAAGCAAGATTAAGGAATTTGTTGTAAAGTTTGGAGAGAACCGGAGCTACTTCGGCGGAACACCTTTTTAATAGCACAGCCAGGGTGAGATCAGGTCTACATACTTTTGAAGTGCCAAGATTTTTTATGATAGCATGCACCTGAGACGGGGTAATTTTCAGATCGTCTAGTGTGGCGCCTGCCCGCAAAGGAAAATCAGGGAGGAGGTGGTTAGCGGGTCCAGTGTGGAGTTGGAAGCAAACCGACTGGCAAGCATGTTAGCCTTCTCGGTTGCTGAGCAAACAACCTTATGATTGTTGGATAGTGGGGGAATTGTTGATTGCCCATTATTTACTACACTGTTGTAGATTTTCCAGAAGTCACGCGTTCCTGATTTCTGTGCTTCGATGCGTTTTTTAGTGGTTTCAGTAAATTCTCTTAGCTGTCGCTATTTCTTTCTTACAGTAATTTCTGGCTTCAATATACTTCTGTCTGTTTGAACTAGACTTATGTCAGTTAAACCTACGGTACGCATGCTACCTTTGCGCGATGGCAGCTGCACAAGTAGAAGTGAGGCTTGCTATAAAATTTCCGCGTGGGAACATGTGCTTCAATTGCTGTTTTTTGCGCAATGTTCAGCAGGAAGTGAAAAGATATTTCTCCATGGGACATCTCTGAGATCCCTGATGGTTTCCCAGTCAGCCTTTTTATAATATCTCGTTTTGAGCAATGGCTCTTCCGTTTTGGCTCTAGAGTTTAAGGCAATTTCAACTATTATCACTACATGGTCAACATTCCCAACTCGTAACACAATCTTTGGAAACTGTGGTCAGAAACAGATCTAAAAGTGATGCGTGTTGTTCTTGCTGGTCAGGGAAACTGGTGAGAAACGTAACCATCTGTGATAGGGAACGAGATATAGAGAAGCTATGTGTTGTGCTACCAGCTGCGTCTATGTAAGTAGAAAATCCAAGCCAGTTGTTGTGGTGGACATTGAAGTCATGTATTTAACGCAAAGTTAAATGGAAGATAGATCTTCATATCATTCCCAAGAAAAGAATATTAACGAAAATGATGTAATAATCCAGATCAAATGTACCACACTTGATTCTCAATCTGAAAGACATTTTGTATCGTAAAAGTTAAATGTATTTTTGAAAACAAAGATTTTTTTTTTTTTTTTTCCAAGTAAAGTATTTTTTATTTTTATTTGTTTTAGGGTGGAGGTGGTCCACTGCCTAAAAATGGTGATCTTTGGCACAGTATCAGAGAAGGAAACTTGGCATTTTTGCCACAATATTCCATTGAACTTAACCAACTTTTAAAGGTGTGAACACTATTTTAAGATCATTTTTAAACTGGCTAAATACTTGTGTTTATGAATAGTTTAAAGTTATTAGTTAAAAAATAAAAATGGAATTAAATATTTAAATGTATGAATTTACCAGATTATTCTTAATTTTAAATTTAGTAATGTTTAATGGTTCAATTGAATTAAACCCTTTTTTTTTTCTTTTAAATAGTTTAAAATTTTAATATGTAAATATTAAGATTTGAAATTATTTAAAGTAAAAAAAAAAAAAAAAATGAAAATTGAATTGATTGAATTAAAAGTAAATTTAACCCTGGTTTTAATAGTTTTTAATCTTTAAAAATGCAAAAATGTCAAAATTTAGACAAATTTCTATCTTTTATAAGACCTACAAATATTTTGATAAACATTTAAACCTATAATTTCAGTTATTTTCATTTATTAAAAGTTGAATTATTCTTGAATTGTTATTCAAGTTAGTATATAAATAAATTCTCTTCAATTTTGGGCCCTTACCAACTTAAAACGAATATACTTCTGCATTCATATGCAATCTTCAAAATAAATTTCAAGTGAAATATTAATATATGAAACCAAATTATTTTCATAATGAGCATCAAAAATAATAAAGTATTAAAAAATAAATTGAAAATAAAACATGTTCTCCAAAAAGGTTGCTCAGGAGCGTATTAATACTGTATCTTTCCTTTTCGATGATCAAACTTTTTACCAGAAATGGAAACCATCATTTGACTTTTGGCCAAACTTCCAAGAGTAATGTGCGTTAAATTGGAACAAGAACAGATGCATTTTTAGAAATGCATCCATTATAACTGCATTTACCAAGAAAAATGTTATTTGAAATGTAAAAATATAAATGTAACAGATCTATGAAAATTCTATTTCAAACATAAGCATGACATAGTGACCAAAGACTCGTCTATTATAGTTTAATTATATCTATTTGTCAAGGGTGTGAGTTCATATAGAAATGTTTTAATTTGAATAAAATAAAATACGCATCAAGTGCGCTTGAAAGCCAAATCACAACGTATTATTAGGAAAATAAAAAGATATTTTACTTGTTTGAAATTTATAACAAATATATTTCAGAGGTAGACTCCATCTTTAGTGTGTTTTGTTTCTTTTTTCCTTTTCTTCTTCTTTGCCATATTGTAAATTTGGAGAAAGAACAGTGTAAAGAGCTGCACGGCAAAGAGAAGAAAAAAACCCAAAAAACCCTGAATATGGAGTATATCTCTGAAATATATTTGTTTAAAATTTCAAACAAGTAAAATATTTATTTTCCTACTTTTCTGTTGTGATTTGGCTTTCAAGCGCACTTGATGCGTATTTTCTTATATCTTGTGTATTTTTTTTTTATATATAATCTTAACATTTAATTAAATAAAAATATATCCCCTCTTCTCTTTAAAATAAAAATTTAAAAAAAAAAAAAATTGATATGGATTCTGTCATTTATTAAATATTGTATTTAAATTAATTCATTTGAGTTGTCTGCACTTGAAGTTAATGATTTTCTTCTCTTTTTCAGAGAATGGTACATGCTGACCCTGAATGCCGTCCAAGTGCCTTTGCTTTGACCAAAAGTCAGGTCCTTTGTCCACAAGCTACAAAATCCAAAACCCAGTTATGCCGAGAACTGAATGAAGAAAAGCTTCGGAACAGATTACTTGCAAAGTAAGTTTCTTAACTTTTTGCCTTTTCGTCACGGAATGTTGGTTATAGTCAGCTAACATACTTCCTAACTTCTGGCATAGCGCTACCGGAAGCAGTGACGAGGCAAATTAGTTCCTTCACTTTTTTTTCTCTCCTACCTATATCTCCTCTGTGCATGTTTTTCGGATTGTTCTTTTCTTTATTTAATAATCATTGAAAAGCTTTTTCAGTTTTATGTTAGGAATCTTTTATTTTTTTTTTTTTCATTTTTTATTTTAAAACTATTTTGGAAATTTTATGTATTGGATACATTTTTTTAATGATGTTTGAAATTTTATTTTGATTTCAATTTCATTTTTATACTTTCATAAACATTTTTTTTTATACAAGTTCAAATACAATACTTTTATTTTTAAAATTAAAAAAAAAAAAACTTTATAATTTACTAAAATAAAAAAAATAAAATTTCAAATAAAATAAAAACTTATTTTTTTTTCTTGTATTATTAAAAGTGCAAATAAAGACTAATTGTATTATTTTTATCTATATAATTTTAATGTTTATTGTATACTTTTCAATAATGTCCTTTGCTTATATTTTATTTCAATAACTCGCTTCGCAATAGAAATATTGAAGAACAATAAAAAAAAAAGTGAAGGAACTGATTTGATTTGTCTTCGCTTTTGGTAACGCTACATCGGAACTTAGGAAGTACGCTAGCTGACTATAACCGGAATGTTAGCTCAAAAAATTTAACAATTAAATCCATTCTATTTTTTCACATTATTTGCCATGAAAATTAGATGTAAAATCTAAGACTAAAAATTGAAATCAAAGAATATTTTAAAAATGTTTTGAAAGTTTTCTAACCAACTTTTTAATGCAGCACTTCAATAATATATAAATAGGTAAAACTTTGAATGAATCACACTTAGAAATCGGGTAGAACGTGAAGATTGAAATTGCACTCTCCTTGTTGTTCTCAAAGAGTTACTTGCCCTTGAACTTTTAAAATATTTATTGGTACTTGGGCATTATAATCATATATCTAATAAAAACATTTTCAGTGGAAATACTTACGTAATTATGTGTCGTGTTGAAATTTGTAAAATTTCCAAAAATGGGGGAAAATGATAAAGTAGAAAAATAATTACAAGAAAATAAAATGCATTGAATAATGCAATTTTAACAATTTGGTTTATTGCAGTCAATTCCATATGACAAACTAAGTTATCTCCTTGGTTTTCAATTTTTCTAATTTCAAATTAGAAAATGGTGCAGTATCAATCTTTTTTTTTTTTTTTTTTTGTAAAACAAATAATTCTTGCAGATCATCTAGATCATTGTTCATAATTTCTTAGAAAACCTTTGAAAATGCAGACTCGTGTAATGTATTTGATTTTAGCTAGCCTTATAAACTTTTTTAAATGATTTATAAAAAAAAAATAATAAAGATGAATGATAACAGTATATCAGATATGCTCTGAATATTTTACACTTTAAGATATTTCAAGAAAATTATGTTTAAGATACGTTTGTTTAACTAAAATCTTATTTTTATTAAATTATTTTAGTAAAGATTTAATTAAAAAATTACTTTGAAGTTGTATTAATGCCAGATCATGTGTGTTTGTATTTCTTGTAATTTTGATAAATGTACGTGTTGCAATATTTTTGCCTTATGATATATGATCCCGTACGGTCGGGAGATTCTATTTATAAACGATGCTGCTAGGAACTGACGAATCAAATTAATTCACGTTCTGCTACCAGCCAATCACAAACCAGAATTACTCCATAAATATTAAACCTTTTTCTATAGCAACCTTGCATGTGTTTTCTTCATGTCAACATGGGAAGAATCTTTTGTTCTATCTACTGAGAACTGCTCACCTCCTGGACTTGTGTAACCTAACGATCAGAAACTGTGCTGAAACTAAACATGGCTTACAATTCTAGAGTATGTTTTAATAATTTCGAAATTAAAAGAAGGAAAATTTTTAATAAATCTCTAAAGATCCTGTTTTAAAAAAAATTGTAAATACGACGATATTTTGTAATCTTCAGTTGTAAAATAACTTTAAAAGTTTTTAAATGAACCTTTTTTTTTCCCCCACCCCAAGTCATCTAATGTTGACATTTTTCCTGATTACAGACAACTGGAATCGAAGAAATGTTGCTGTAAAAAACCGACGGACAACTGCAAAAGAAACCTTTGCAAGGCTTCACGTTTGATTGGACATGGTATCAAACGATCTTTTAGTTTGTCTGATATTTAATGAAGAGGTTCTTAAAAAGGAAAAAAAAAAAAAAATTAAAGCAAGATTTATCCGTGGACTGGTGTTAATAAATAGCATTGCACAATCATTGCCTTTCTCATTCAAGGGAAACTTTTTTTTTTTTCTTTTTTATCTTAACTATGTTGTAATCTGTGAATATTTAATAGAATTTTTAATATGTAAATTAAATTTAGTGTTTTAACATTTTTTACTCTTAGCTAATTTTAATTTATTCTCTAAAATTTAAATTGTGTAGAGTACAGTGAAACTTTTTTCTCTATTCTATGAAAACAATTTTTTTAAATTTAAATTATAAAATTCATATTTTTAATCAATTTATTTTCTATTTCAACCAGTCATTAAAAAGTAAATTAAAATTTCCATTTACCAGATTGTTTCTTTTCTAGATAATTGAAAAGAACAAAATAAAACACTTTTTTTTTTTAAGTTGATATTTCATTAAATAGGTTCTTAAACTCAAGTGGAAAACACAGGATGTCCCAAAATGATCTGACATTTGTTGGTCAAAAAAAAATTAAATTACAATTAAATAAAATATTTTTCTTTTAAATGTACGTAGAATTCATTGTATTTCAGTCTGAAATGTTAAATCGGCCAAATGTTTCCCATCATTGCTATCACACAATTTTAGACATACACGGAAGTTTTCAATAACTCGATGCATCATTTTGGGTGGAGTAACAGCAATTTCAGAATAAATATCTCATTTTAATTTTTCAAGAGATCGAGGCTGTTAGCTGAATACTTTGATTTCAAATATCCCCACAAGGAAAAATCGCAGGAGTTTAGATCAAACGATCTTGTAGGCCAACTAATATCATCACGCAAAGAAATCAACATTTCTTTAAAAAAAAATGCATGAATATAAATGAATTTTGACTGAATTAAAATAAAATGGCATTCTACATATATTTAAAAAAAAAAAAAAAAAAGTATAAATACTATTTTATTAAATTTTTCTTTTTATCTACAAATGTGTCGGATCATTTTGGGGTTCCCTATATTAAGATGTAGTCCTTAGGTTTTTATCATTTAATTAAAAAGGTGATTTTTTTAAAATCAAAATTTTAATTTGGCCTAAGTCTTAGTTTTTAGCTTTTAAACGATGAGATTGGTATTTTTATTTTGGATTTAAAAATGAAATATTAAACATTTCTATTTAAAAAAAAAAAAAAAGAAAAAAAAAAAAAGGCGGGGGCTTTCAATCTTTCTTGCAAGTCCCCCTCTCTACGTACGTGTTTGTGTATCTCCCCCCCCCTCTCTACGTACGTGTTTGTGTATCTCTCCCCCCTCTCTACGTATGTGTTTGTGTATCTCTCCCCCCTCTCTACGTACGTGTTTGTGTATCTCTCCCCCCTCTCTACGTACGTGTTTGTGTATCTCTCCCCCCTCTCTACGTACGTGTTTGTATCTCTCCCCCCTCTCTACGTACGTGTTTGTGTATCTCTCCCCCCTCTCTACGTACGTGTTTGTGTATCTCTCCCCCCTCTCTACGTACGTGTTTGTGTATCTCTCCCCCTCTCTACGGACTTCTTTGTGTATGTCTCTTCCCTTTTCTATGTACCTAATAAAATTACCTTTCAATTTAAAAAGAAACTTACAAACGTACTCCCTTAATTTTCCTCTCTTTGCTTATTTATAGTCCCTGCTTTCTTAGTTTGATCTTTGCAATTTGTATTCCAATTTAAGGCCTCTCTCTAAATGCTTCATTTAATAGTTTTAAATATATAGTGAAATATTTGTAGATTATTTTCTGATAAAAAGCTGTCCTTTTTATACATACTTGAGACCAAATCTCCCTATGTACAGAAATCCATTTTTTTCTTCAATCCAGAAGACTGTATATATTGTACAATAAATCTGTCATTAAAATAATCTGCTTTTGTCAAAAAGAACAAAAATTAGTCTGAATCAAAATTGCTGAACATTTTTCAAACTGTAAATAATCTTTTTGTTACGGAAGCTGATGTTGTTAACCATTTTCTTTTTTTTTTTTTTTTTTTCAATTTTCATGACTGATTAAAAATGAAATCTGAAAACTTTTTGTGTTTGTTTTTTCTTTTACAAATTTATTTTTAATACACACATTTGTATTTTTAATTTTTTTTCTATTATTAAAACTTGCCTCAAAGTCATTTTAATAGACAATGAACTATTTTCATTACTCAAATATTTAATTAAAAAAATAAAACAATTTAAGAATTAAAAGAAATTTCTTTTAGTTCTTCATTATTTTATTTTTAATTTCGATAAATATTTGGTTTAGTTTTAATATACAACCATATTAACAAACTCTCAATTTCTTTATTTCTATATCTGGTTTCTTTTAAATATTTTACCAATGATAGTTTTTTTATTTTTATTTTTTTTTTAAAAATCTGTAATTTCACACGATTTCCGAAATTATTTCTTATTTTTTTAAATCAAGGTTTGTGAAAAAATAACTGTGGAAGATTCTCTTAAAACTTATGAATAAACAGGCAATTAATAATTTAAATGTTTTATTTTTTTTTTTTTTTAAATCGAAAAACCAAGTACCCCGACTAAATTAGTGCTATTTTTAAATCTCTGTCCGGTTGAAAAATACAGGTCTCTGTCTTTTGAGAACTAACTTCGGAAAACTATTTGAAAAACTTTGACCCCGTTAAAAAATCCTGCATCCAGAAAATAATTTGTTTTGCCTAAATCTAGAAAACCCCCAACTTAGCTAACTATATATTGAACTAGCAGAGAGACCCGATGTTGCCCGGGATTGAATGATGATCAACAAATATTTCACATTCCTATATATTTATTATCATCAAAATCTGTGAAATCGCCCGGGAGGAAGCGGCACATGCCTTCATGCAGTAAAATATGTTATGCTACATTGCACTCTAAAGAACCTACTGTTTCTTTTATAACATTACTAGCATGGGTACCCAGCATTGCCTGGGTTGACATGAAGTTCCGTTTGAAATAGACCTGTATACTTATCATTTTCATCATGGGTAATGTGGATACCCCCACAACAAAACTAAAAGAACGGATCAAAATATGTAAATGTAATCGCCCCCAAAAAGAAGTGTGATACCCTCTCCACCAGATATTTCGGCAGAAGGGCTACAAAGAGAAGAAACTATTCTCCGGATATTGAGCACTGGGAAGACCCCCCCCCCCCAAGTAATTAAAAATAAATCATTGCAACTTTTATTTCAATAAAAATAGCAGCGAATGCCCGTGTGATTGCAAAAAATAACGAACAAAAAAAAAAAAAAATATTCCAAAAACAATTAAATGAAATTTTTCGTCATTTTATATTTCTAATGTAATCCCACCCCTCCCAATTGTATTTGTCATATTTTGGGGTTCGTTCAGTTTTATAAAATTGTTAGGTGAAAGTACAGAATGTTCTTATATAAAATAATAAAATTTATCGTTATTTTATGTTTTAAATGTAATTCCCACTCCTCCCCACCAAAAAACCCCCCCGAAATTGTATGTCATATTTTGCCCCCCCCCCCTCTCGCCAAACTTGGAAAATGCTAGAGATGACATGTCTCGTTGAACGCTTTGTGGCCCAAAAGTGGGTGCTCATTTTGCATTAAATTTATATAGAAAAGTGATTCCCCACGCTAAAATGTTAATTTTTTTTTTTTTTTTTTTTTTTCCAAATTTTTTCTTTCATATTATTTATAAAGACTGTTTAAACGTATTAGGTCCCCCCAAAATAGGTCTTAATTTTTTTTTATAGGGGTTAAACGACGTTGGGTTGCGTCGTAAAAATTAACCATTTTTAATTTAAGATATTAAATAAATTATAAAGAAAATCTGTTTTGCAGGCAATTAAACACACTTGCTATGGTATAATTATTATAATAAAATCCTGAGCAACACCGATTACATTTTATAAACAAACAAAGGAGCAGATAATGTATGGGATGATGGATTTTGCTCGCATGGAAAATTGGCCCTGTGGTTTGACTAACTCTGCCCTCGTGGGGATGCAAGTAAATGAGCACATTAGTTTTAATTATTTTTCTTGAACAAATAAAAAGGTTACTTAAAAATTAAGAATAAGCAAAAAAAAAAAAAAAAAAATTCCTCCGAATTAAAAATAAAAATAATGATTCAGCTTAGAAGAATATTTCGAAATGAAAACAAATCTATTACAGAAAATATTTAATAACGTGCTCCGTTTAAAACAATTTTTCAATTAAATTATCACAGTTATCTCTCCTTTGGTTTTCTGGTTTGAAAATTAAATGGTTTCAGATTTCAGATAAAATAAGTTAAATCAAATATAAATTGAAATTTAAATGAACTAAATAATTAAGGTTTTTTTAATTAGTACAGTTGAAACGAAGCTATTATGTCGAATAAGTAATAGCATCGAGCTAATTATTTAAATAGGTTTAATTTAATGTAATATGCTAATGACCCTAACTCAATGCATGTAGATGTGGTTTGAAGAATGATATATATAGAAATTACGTATAAAATATAATGTCTCCTTTGACAAAAGTATCTTATCATGGGCATTAATATTTCTTGACCAGGAGAGTTGTACACACATATGGCCTTTATATTTCTTTGATCATTGGGAGTTGTACACAGACAAGCACACACACACGAACGCTAGTACTTTATATATATATATAGATTTTATATAAACTTTCCAGTTAACAAGAAAAAAAAAAATTCAGAAATTTACGTGCCGGGTTTGAACCTTCAGACCACGTCACGCAAAAAAAAAAAAAAAAAAAAAAAAACGTAAATTTTGAAGTCTTATAAAATTCTTTGCAGTTAATGAAAAAAGATTAAGAAATTTACGTGCAGAATTTGAACATACAGACCACGTCATGCAGAACCCTAACCTCTCAAATCACAAAAAACAAACGAACAGAAAAACACGCTATCAACTTACCAACAGAAGAATTTTCACGGCCCGTTGTTCTATCATTGTTGCTAAGCGACAGCATGGAAAAAATGGCTTTACTGATGATAAATTAAAATAATGGTTTCGATTATCGGGGGTATTCTGAGACACAACTTAACTAAGATCACTTCCAGATTTATACATCTGTAAATTTTAAAGAAAATCTGTTCAGCCGTTTCGGAGTTTATAGAGAACAAACACACACACACACACACAAAGTTTCATTTATATAATTGTAAAGATAGAGATTATTTTATGCAAATAATTTTTTAAAGAAAATGATCTCTGATGGTTCGTTAATTAATAATTGCCTTTTGATTTGGAAATGACTCAGTTGTTTCCAAACCTGTCATGATACCCAACACTCAGGCTCCAGGTGGGAGAAGCAGCATATCAATTAACATCGAAGCATATACAAAGGAAAAATTCAACAACAACGCCTGACATCAAACGGCTAGCTGAGGGAATCGTCTGGTAGGGCCACAGACCAGCTAGCGTCTTAAAAGGGTTGACACATGAGTTGTTGTGTGTTTTGTGTACTCATGGCATTGGAGTAAATTTTTACCTGGTTTCCACCTTAAAATTTTCATTTAAAATGACGACTTTTAGTGGTTGTCAAGTATGCTGAAAACGAATATTGCATTTAAATTTTCCACAAATAAGCAGTTTTCCGGATATTAAGCTATATCATCTCCATATATAATATTTTAATTGCAGAAATTCCCCTTTGGACCAAAATATTGTAGGTTTGCAACAACAGATGCCACATACAAAATTTATTATGACTAGACTGTTATCTTATGTAACTTTTGAACACTATTTTAGACACATTTAGTCGTTATAATAAAATCCTACATTTCATCCTAGGAGCAACATCATCACAATCCAAACCATCTTTAGAGGAAGTAGTTCCTATTTTTCCCTCTAAATATTAAGTCATCCTACTGCCCCCAGTCACCACCCGGAGGAATTCTGCACTTTCGACAGATATGGGGTTTTACCCTTCGTAACTGGATTATAAACTCATAGGCATAGCATAATCTTTCCCTTTTCCCATTCAAAAATAATAAAATTTCCTCAGACTAATTCCACTCAATCTGATTGGTTGAGCTCTTACCATTCCTATATTTTGGATTAACGGTATTCGCATGCTAAATGGATGCTAATGTACCATTCAAATATGGCGTCGCAATGATACCTACTTTTGCCCTCTGAATAAATTGCTACACCCATTTTCTTACATTTTACGGCATAAATTCACATTCATCTCCTCTCTTTCTCCCTCCCTATCCCTCTCTGTATATATTCTTCCCAAATCTTTCTCTCTCTCTCTCTTTCTCTTTAACTCTCTCTCTCTAGCTTGCTTTTTACATTTCTTTTTATGCTGAAAAGAAAAAAAAATTCACAGCAATGCTGAAGAAAAAAACAATAAACATTTATTTTCTCTCTCTTTTGCTTGCTCGCTTTGTACATCTGTTCCAGTAATTAATTATGTTTTTTACAACCATAGTTACGTTTCTTTTTATAAATGTACTTTATTTAAACATACCTTATTTAAACCTGCTCAATCTATTATGATCGTCGCGGGTGGGTATGCTGCCAACAATTAACACGGTTAAATTTAGGGGAATTATCCCCCCCTAAAAAAGAGGGGGATATCTATTCCTAAAGCTGTTCTTTACATGGGGATGTATATTCCGATCGCCGTTCTTAAGATGAGGAGGTCAGTGGTGTCTATTCTGAAAGCCGTTTTTAACATGGGGAGTTTGGGATGTCTATTCCCAACGCCGTTCTTAACATAACAAAACTAAAAAAAATGAAGTGAAAAAGCAATTATTTTGTTTTGCACATAAAAGACGACATAAAACTGGAATTTACTTTAATACTATTGGTTGAAGAGTTGAAAAGAGGAAGACTTGAAAAAAAAAAACGGAAACAGCTACAACTGCTAACACTGATTTCGATCAGTCTAAACAGTTCTTATACAGTGAGAATCCCTAACCCCTAAAACTTCTGTTTTTACTTTTCATTATTATTCCAATAGACCATTTTTCATAATTTTATTAATTCATACTGATTTACGATTTCCCTTAATTGTTTTTTCTTTTAAATTTAAGCAGTACCTGCATGCTATATCCCAAAGCAGTGCTAATCGCTAGTAAAAGCCAGATTTTTTCATTTCGGTCACGGCCGCCAGTGTCCACAATTGTTCAAGGACGGCAGTGGGCACCAAAAAACAACCGTAGTTTACTTTTTTGCAAAGGTAGGGGCAGGCTTTACCTGGGCAACGCCGGTTAACAGGTCCTGCTAGTTTCTTACATTAGTGCTGGTGGCCATCTTGGTATATGCAAGCGAGCGCTCTTGCGTATGAACGCAACCCCGAGAAACTATGCGCGTGTTTGTGTGTACCGATATGGTCACTAACACTAATATAAAAAATGACATTGCTTAATATCCGGAAAACTACTTATTTGCGGAACATTTAAATGCGATATTCGTTTTCAGCATACCCGAAAACCAACTAAAGTCATCTTTTTAAAAGAAAATGTAAAAGTGGAAACTAGGTAAAAATTTACCCAAATGAATACACATTGATCTGTATTATAGAGTGGAGGATTATTACTAGGGCTATGACAAGATAATATTCTTTTTATGGTTTTGACTCTCGAGTATATATCCAACACAGACACATTTAATCCATTGAGCACCCTATCACCCTATATAATAACATATAATATATTACCTGATATATACTCGAGAGTCAAAATAATGAAAAGAATATTCTTCTCTTGTCATAGCCCTGATGATTACCAGCACAGCAAATTATACCTTTTTTTTAACCGAATTGATTAGGGGAAACCGTAGTAAGAAAAACAAACTAATCAATTAATAAAAATAAAAATAATAAAAAAACAATAATGTTATAAATTAATACGTTTATTTCTCTGTCCCCAAACACTGTTCAAGTTAATCTCCTACGAGTCTCAAACGACAACAAAAGAACCAATCGGAATGGCTACAACAGCAGACGACAACGAAGACGGTGTCATAAAAAGTCGTTTATTTCTCACACCTTC
>NC_136491.1:20590947-20623447 GCF_053919585.1 Euprymna scolopes
TCAAGACAAGAGTTTCTGACATGTAGTCATAAACGTTGGTTTAAATTTAATAAATATAAACCACCTTAAATCATTAAAAATTACTCATTAGTAAAAATAGATTACAATTATTATTATTATTATTATTATTATTATTTTTTTAATAAATTAAGTTAGACCAATTACCTCCCTTAGACCCGTAAAACAAATAATAAATAAAGTCAAGAACACATGACAATTATCTCCCCTTAAAAACTTGTAATAGAAATATTCTCTCTATATATATAAACTGTAGCGTCTTTAAATCAAAAATACGCTAACGGAAACAATTTATTGCACGAGCGTCGCCCTTTTAAAATTCATCATTCAATAAAATAAAAAGCTATAGCAAACATCTAAATGACTACTTTAAACACAGTTCCTGATTTTAAAAAAAGAAAAATTAAAAGGTAACTATCTCTATATATTTTTAAATCAAATTTATTATGTAAATTCAAAAATCTATATTTTTCTCTACTCATTTCTATCTCTAACCCATATTAATTTTCTTATAAATTTTAAATCCAAACCTTTTATTTCAATTTTTTCAGATTCATCTGCCTTACTTTTAATGCTAGGTTTATTTATGGTGTCTTTTAAATTCAATAAAAACCCTCCTAAATTTGCTGATGAGGAGACCTTGCTTACTAAAAAACTGTATATATAATTGTTCTACATAACTTCATGTATGCCACAATAAAAAGCATGGATTTCCGAAACGATCGTACAGATAATTGATTTTGTTGTTGTTCCTTCTTATGAAACTGATTTTTAATTTAATTAAAATTTGATTTTTAAATTTAAAAAATTTTTTTAAATTTTTAAATTTTAAATTATAAATCACATTACTTAATATTGAATTAGCTCTAGGACATTTAACTATCGAGATTATTATATATCTAAATTACAACGAGCACTTTCTATTTCCTGTATTTTAATTAAACTAGTAATTTCACTGTTACATTAAAATACACTCAGCTCTTTAGACTATTGTTCTAATCTCCTTTAAATTATATATATATATATATATATATATATATATATATATATATATATATATATATATATATATCAAAGTGTTTTTTAACATATTTCATTAACTGTTTGCTCATATATTTTATATATATATATATATATATATATATATATATATATATATATATATATATATATATATATATAAACTCCGGATATAAAGATAGGAGTACGATTTTTTTTTTCAATTTATAGTTTTAATCAGTTTCAAATATAGCATCTCTATTATATATGCAGTTTCTACGCTATAAGAAATAAATCTAAACGTTAATATATCTTCTTAAGTCACAAAATGAAGCCATTCTGAACGATTGTATCTTTGATTTGTTGTTTGCAATATCTTTGCGTATTGCGGTTTCTTAAAAAATAAGTCAGACATTTAAATTTCGTAGTGTTACGTAGTTGGTCCGAGATGAAAATGGAGGTCTGATTAGTGGTTTTTCTCCTCGATTTTTCGATCGTTATGGGCTGTTTCGTGTGATGTTAACCAATGACAACACAATTTAATTATTTGTCTATTCTTTTTCAGTGGGGGGGGGCATCGTTTATCATTTCGTCTCTTTGGCCACAGTCTGCATTTTCTGGGGTTTTTTTTGTGTATTTTTGTGGCTTTAATATAGTTTGTTTTAATCACGTTATTGCGTGCGACCGTTAGTAGCGATTCAGTTTCTCTGTTTAGGTGTCTTTCTCGTAGCCATATCCAGATGTTTTTGTGAGTTTCATGTTTTGTCATCATTTTGAATCGTCCATGTAGCTGCTACTGTTCTTATGCTTCTTTTTTTCGTCCTATCCCTTGCCTCTATGTTCTCCGTCTTGTTCATTTTTACAGTGTCTTCTGCTGCCTGCATTATGCATTTTTGTGTCGTTCACGCAGTCTTCTGTACTAACTAGTCCTCTTCTCCCGACTTTCCCTTCCACGTAGAGTTGATCAGCATCATTCTTCGGATGTAATGCATTGAGCATAGTCATAAGTTTCCTGGTCTTCTGATCGAGATGCTTGTTTTTTTTTGGAAGGGGGGGATTCAACCTATGAACAGTCCGAAGTATCTTGCTAGCGATACTGCTCATGTGTTCATACGTTTTATTAGGTTTCTACTATATGATTTAGTTTCTAGGAGTTTTTTTTTGTTGTTCTTTCCCAGTTTTATCTTTCATTTCTGTTGATTTGATGATGTCTGCTTCTAAAACTTCCAAATATTTGTAGGCATCATGTTCACTTAGTGTCCTCATCTTTTCTTGATTGGGTAGTTCCATAAACTCTGCTTTTATTCTTCTTATACTTAGCAATTGCGCATTCTCCCCATCCAAATTCCATTTGAATAAGCTGGCCGAAGATTCTAGTTTAGCGTCTCTAATTTCTTTTTGTTTCTCGCAAAAAAAGTTTAAGGTCATCCAAGTACATTAGGTGATTTATTCTTTCGTCTGTATTAGTGAACTTATATCCGGCTTCGCACTTCCTCAGTATATTGTTTAGAGGCATCATGTCAATGATGAACAGTAGCGGTGATAGCCCCTTCGAAGATTTCTCTTGGTATTTTAATCTCAGTTATGTATTGTCCTTCAGCTGCAAATTCAAATCTCTGTGTTCTCATTGCTTTTTCAATCAAATTGACAATCTTATCTGGTATTCTGTACATCCTCAGACACTCAATTATCCATGATATTTTTTACAAGGGAATTATCACTTATCAAGACCCGAATATCACTCGAGGATAAGGGATAACAGCGTAGTAGTTATTAGTAGTGGGAATTTAGTATCATTTGATTATTTCAGTTTAGTAAAAACTTGTTTACGTTGGACTTGAAGACAACCATATTGTAATTAACTGGAAATCAGGCCAGTGAAACAGTGTTACACGGACATGCAGTTCTAGGAAAAAAGCTTTGCTCATAGAATCCACTTTAGATTTAGGCACAGTGGGGGAAAAATTGTTGATAGTGGTTTTAGCTAGACGAGTGTTTTTGTGAAAGTTTGGCAAAGGGAACAACAGATTGAAACTCAGACGAACTCTTGGTATAAAAATAACGATAAAATAGAGACAGGCTCACAACATCTCTTCTGTGGGTAAAAAAGGTTGCAGGGAAGCGGAAAGGTAATCATCTACTTGTTTTCTAAGCAACTTTTGAATGTTGTCAAGACTGAGAAGCTCTTCCCCAGATGTGGCAAGAGTACTCAATCCCAGGACGTATTTTACTCTTATATAGGTAGAGGATTACATCGGCAGTGAGATATTTACTGGAGCGATAGACTGATGCAACCATTATTCCAGCGACCTTGGCAATGGATTTGATGTATGTGTTCCATTTCTGATCAGAAGTTAAGGTGAGACTCAGAAGTTGTCAAGACATTGTGCTTCCCTAAGATGAAAGCCATTCATTTCAATTGAGACCAGATGGAGGTCAAGCATTAATGTTGGGACCAGATGGAGGTCAAGCATTAATGTTGGGACCAGATAGAGGTCAAGCATTAATGTTGGGATTAGATGGAGGTCAAGCATTAATGTTGGGACAAGATGGAGGTCAAGCATTAATGTTGGTACCAGATGGAAGTCAAGCGTTAATGTTGGGATTAGATGGAGGTCAAGCATTAATGTTGGGACCAAATGGAGGTCAAGCATTAATGTTTGGACCAGATGGAGATCAAGCATTAATGTTGGGATTAGATGGAGGCCAAGCATTAATGTTGGGACCAGATGGAGGTTAAGCATTAATGTTTGGACCAGATAGAGGTCAAGCATTTATTGATAGAGAGAAGCTTGGTTTTAGATGCATTAAAATTAACCAGACACCCCTTTCTCCATTGCACCCTGTGCTCAAGATCAAAAGAAAGATAATCAGAAAGATCTTGGCCATTTCCGGCCTTTGAAGTGTTGCCATAGATAGTATCGTCGTCTGCATAAATGTTTACGAATGATCTAAGAATGTCATTTGGGAGGTCATTTATGTAGATCAGGAATGGAGTGGGCCCCAGGATGGAACCCTGCAGGACACCATCGTTTATACTGCAAGCTTCTGATTTCTGCTCATCAACAACTAATCTTATAAATCTATCAAAGAGAAATGATTTAATAATTGAGAATACATTTCTAGTTATTCCATAGCTGGAGATCTTGTGTAGTAAACCTTTATGCCATACCCTATCAAAAGCCTCTGGTATGTCATGAGCAATTGCCTTAGAAACGAAACCTGCGTCGAGAGACTCGCCAATCCTGTGTGATCATGTTAGCACATTTGCTATAGATCTAGCAGGACGGAAACCATATTGCATGCCACTGAGGAGGTTGATTACTTCTTTATTTAACTCAGATTCTAGCAACTTACTCATGACGCACAGGAGACAGATTGGTATGTACTCCGAGGGAAGGAACATATCACATGCATTTTTAAATACTGATGAGGTTTGCTAGAGTGTTGCGTAGCAATTCTCCTTAAGGCAACTTGTGGGAGCAGATAGGGTTATGATCGTACGTTTACCTTTGCAGCCTATAAATACAATTTGGCTATTATTAACAAAACAGATTTACTTTCAGTTATTACTTTGTAAAAACAACATTGTTTTAATCTATATTTATAAAATTATTAGATGTAAACTGTCCCTGGTATATTCTATGGAGTTTTGCTAAAAATCTCAAAATACAACTCTAAACGTGTTATATATATATATATTGAATTAACCTGGGAACTGTCTTTTTTTACTCACCTAAAACAAGACATATCGCCACTTGAACGTAAGTGGCCACTATTTGGGACCCTACCTAGGGAAAGATTAAAACGATGTTTTTTTTTTGTTTTTTTTTACATAGACATCACCACTTACCAAGGCCAAGAGGCCACTCGAGGATAAGGGTTAAACAGTGTACAGTAGAAATTGGACAATATAGTAAATTTGTGAACTTATATGGAACGGCCCATCAAAAATTTGTTTACGTTAGACTTAAAGACAACTATATTGTAGTCAGCTGGAAAGCAGGAAAACGGAAGACAATTCTATAGGTGTGCACTTCTAAGAAAGAAGCTTTGCTCATGGAATCTACGTTTAGGTTTAGGTACAGATAAAGAGTGGGGAAAATTATTGATAGTGTTTTCTGCTAGACGGGTGTTTTTTGTGAAAGTTTGGCAAGAGGGGACCATAGATTGGAGCTCAGCCGAGCACTTGTCATGAAAATAACGATAAAGCAGAGACAAACTCGCAACATCTCTTCTGTGAAAAAGAGGTTGCAGGGAAGAGAAAATTATATCCCCTACGAGGCTACAAAGTTTATTTTGAACTCTATCAAGGCAGGATAAGTCCTTTCTAGCAGCTCCTGTCAAGATGTGGCAACAGTACTCCCTCCTAAGACGTACCTGGCTCTTACATAGATAGAGAATTGCATCAGCAGTGAGATATCTACTGGATCGATAGAAGGATCCCACCATTTTCCCAGCGGCCTTGGCAACAGATTTAATGTATGTGCTCCATTTAAGATCAGGAGTAAAGGTCAAGCCCAGAAGCTTGTCAAAACATGAGGCCTCCCCAAGACGAGAGAGATTCATTTCAATTGATGCCAGATGGGGATCAGAGCGTTGATGATATAAAGATAAAAGCTTGGTTTTAGATGCATTAAAAGTAACAAGCCACTTCTTTCCCCATTGTACCACTTGCTCAAGATCAGAGGAGAGAGAATCAGAGAGAACTTGGTCGTTTACGGTCTTAAATGTGTTACCATAGATAGTAGTGTCATTAGAATAAATGTCTACGAATGATGTAAGAATGTGATTTGGAAGATCATTAATGTAGATCAGGAA
Source organism: Euprymna scolopes (assembly GCF_053919585.1). NCBI lineage: Eukaryota > Metazoa > Mollusca > Cephalopoda > Sepiida > Sepiolidae > Euprymna > Euprymna scolopes. Next base: position 20,596,786 of record NC_136491.1, read on the forward strand.
GAGAGTTAGGCCCATGAAGGACCCCTGAGGGACTCCAGCATTAATTTCTAATTTCTGCCCATCAACCACTACTCTTATGAACTCATCAGAGAGAAATGATTTAATAATTGAGAAGACATTTCCACAGTACAGTCAGGGAAGCAGGTAGCAGGAAGGGAATTTCAAAGTCTAACTGTTCGAGAAAAGAAACTATTAGAGAAGTAAGCTTTCTGGCATTTACAGACCTCAACAGTGAAGGGGTGTTGTTTTTGTCGGGGATATGACGTTGAGGGGGCACAAGTACAACGAATTCATCAAAACACATTCCATTAAAATACTTGTAAAACAGGCAAAGGGATGCAACATTGCGGCGATGGGACAGGGGTTGGAGCCTAGTTAACAAAGCGGGACCTATTAGATTGGAGACTCGTTTGCGGAGCTTATCCAAGAAGGGGAGACTAGTGGCAGATGCACCAGCCTAAATGTGGCAACAATAATCCATACATGGGCGAATGGTAGCTTTGTAGAGGTACATAATACTCTCAGGTGTAAGTAGTCTTCTAGTACGATAGAGGGAACCCACCTTCCTTGCAGCAGCCTTCGCAATGTCCTCAATGTATTTATTCTAGTTCATATTTTCTGTGAATGTAAAGCTGAGGAGTTTGAAGGAAGAATTCTCAGATAGGGAGTTATTTGTCATGAATATATGTGGTTGGAGAAGCCTCTTGTAATTGTTAAAGGAGAGCAGCTTAGTCTTACTAGCATTAAATGTTGCCATCCATTTACGGCCTCATTCCACTATAGTCTGGAGGTCATTTTCTAACGATTCTTCCATTGTCTTAAATTTGTGTGTACCCGTTCTTCCCTTGTGTATGTTATAGACCATTGTATCATCAGCAGATATACCCATCTCGGACACAATATCGTCAGGGAGGTCCTTAGTGAATATCAGAAATAATAGTGGTCCAAGGATCGACTCCTGAAGTACTCGTGCGTTAATGTTATGCTGTTTAGATTAACGTCCATCAATGGCAACCTGGATGGTCATATTGTCTAAGAAGGATCTAATTATATTTAGTATTTGTCCAGTTATACCGTATGATTAAATTTTCATTAGCAGCCCTTCGTAATTAAAAAATAATATCAAATAATGTTTTAAAATCTTTATCGAAAAGTTCACATTAAGTGCCTTGCGATCGCTTATCTAACGCAGTTTTACATACTAGACGGGCCCTATATTAATAGCGAATAAGTGAGCTAGTGTGGATTTAGACAAAGGTCGCACAAAGTACATGTCATGATGGCATGGAACTTGTAAAACAGAGATTAAATCATAGGTGGGTGACATGTAAAAGCGAGAGGTCAAATAACTTATACAAAATAAAGGTATATTTCGAGATGACGTATGATGCAAATTTTGTCCGTCAATCGACGGAAACGATCTGGACACATCGAATAAAGCAATTTTGCCAGAAAGACAGCAGGGCTGCCCAGGCACATTTTGCAGGTCAGGGCGCCCCTCCTCTAGGGCGGTGACTTCTCAATCCCACTTTCCGACCCTGGTGTCTAAGTTCTTGCAATGGAAGAGAACTAAATACTCCCCTCCCCCATCTGACGATATAAGGCATCGGAAAAGTCAAGTTCACTGATGTAGATGACCGTGAACATCCGTGCATTCTCCTCACCTAACTTATATCAATAAATAATGGTTGATGCGAATTGAAGACAAAAGCTCATTCTAAAATACAACGTCAACATAGTTTTTTTTTTTTTTTACGACTGGGTTTATTTGGAGGCAAATAGAAAATTTAAAATCCCCGTCAAATCAGTTTGAATCACTGTCAAAAATAATTATTTCTCTATCTTTCAGTTTTCACGTTGAGGAATTGTACAGTAAATTGTGATCACGGACTAACCGAAAATAAAGCATTCTTCATCAGTCATACCCTTGTTCCTTATTTTTGGACTCTTGCTACTATTACACATATATTTTTATATTTAAATAAATGTTTAGAGGTACAGAATTTATATATAGTTTTAAAAATAATAAGCGGAAGTTTCTCGAGAGCTCTTTCGGCTATCATCTCGTCAGGAGAAAATCGATAGCGAACAAAATAATATTGTGTCGAAAAATAAAGAGTTCTAATGGGGAACTTATTAAATGTGCCAAAAGTACGGGGACACTAAAATAAATTTATTAACGTTTAAAAACGATTAAAATATTGGCACAACGAGGGAGAAAAAAAAAAAAAAAAACGGGAGAAAAGATTCAAAGTTCCCCAAAGAGAAACAATGCGTTAGATGTTTCCTTTTGCTGGCACAAAGAAGGTTGACGCACCGCAATAGAGACAGACTCCAAAATCTTTAAATGGTTTTTGGAGTCCGCTCTATGTAGCACCTCGAACCATTCTATTTTATATCTATCGGCACAGCACGGGTTGTCAACCAAATGCTGGCCAATAGCAGAGTCCAAGGCTGCAGAAGGAGGGAGACCACCAGACCCCATCCTCCCTTGTCTGATCTTCGATGGAACATACTGGTTTATACGAGTCAAAAGGTGCAAGGATGTTCGATTTTTATATTTCTGGTTCAAATAATGCATAGTTTATCAGGATAAATTGCTAATTAGATGTCAGACATAATTTCAATATGTACAAGCATTAATTAAATAGTGGCAACAACCATCAACCATTATGGTAACCATTTTTTTTTAATGTAGGCTGCGGCGGTTTAATTATTTTTTTCTTGGTTCTCATGTACTTTTTGTATCCTTCTTTCTACTCTCGTTTTATCTTGCTCACATGCCCCTATTCCGAATTCGTAGCAGTGGGCTGCCATCAATGAACTTTTTCTTTTCTTTTTTTTTTTTCTTCAAATCAAAACCGTTATTAAAAATTTATTTTTTATTTTTATATTTAACCTATTTCAAACTGATATAAATTATTGCACAGTAAAAATAAATAAATTAAAACAAAAACAAAAAAATCATTTTCCGGGTTTGTTTTACTATACGCATCGATTCGAAAAAGTTGTCAAAAAACAAATATATAACAAATAAATGTTATCAAAGGCAAGATAGGTTATTTTTCTACCTAACTGGATAAGTAATTAGTGGTTTTATTGAAGACTCGATAATCACTTCAAAATAAGAAATAAAACAAAATGGTTGTAGAAAGCCACCCAGCACCCACTTAATGTCACGGTAACATTTATTGGGTGGGTTTCTACTACCATTTTGTTTTATTCCTTATTTTGAAGTGATTATCGAGTCGTAACATAAGTGCATAAATACCAATACAGTGATTTTTAACATCGCATTTAGCTAAATCCATAACAAGCGGCACTTGAATGAATGGTTTATTTTATTGGCGCTACACCATAATCCCGTGATTAAAATTTTAGCAGACGAAAAATTGGGAGTCAAAAGAGTCAGTTCGGAATAAACATTTCACATCAAATAAAAACACTAAAAACTTACCCAGTTAGCGAGAAAAGTAACTTATCTTGACTTTGATAACATTTATTTGTTATATATTTGGGGGGGGGCAACTTTTTCGAATCTATATGTATAGTATAAAAAAAACACCACTTTTCTTATTTCACTGCCTTTTAAATAAATAAACAAAAACTAAATGGTAAAATTTGGAATTATCTCCCTTAGTTAGTTATACCGGCCATCCTTCTTTTCCTTGTCGGAGTAATAAGCGACGACCATACGTTGCTTAAATTATTTTCTCTATTGTTTTTCTTCGTTTCTTGCTACAATAATCAAGAACCCACATCGAATTTTTATCCCGTTTTATTATTGTTTTATTTTGAAAGCCAATGTCAACGACCAGCAAGAGTAATCTATTGGCGACACCGAAGGAGATGAGAGGACCGGTACCCGCAAATGGGACCAGTCATCAAAAAAAAAAAAAAAAAAAAAATAAATAAATAAATAAATAAATAAAAATCAAGTGTCAAGGCGTCTCCCATTGCCTCCCAGACCCATCATTAATCTCAGGGACTCACGCTTGATACGTTGTTGCCCGCGTGTGTCCGCACTTTCCTCCTCTTTTTTGACCAAGTCGTCAGCAGGCCACTTAGGTACATGTCATAATCACTCTGACTATCAAAAACCATACGGGTCGCAAATTAATTTAAACTTTTTATGATTCTTCACCAGTCAGTCAGTGTCCGGGCGCGGAATAAAACGCGTCAATGAATGGGTGTGTGCGCCGGCTTAGAAATGCGCGAACTTATTTTTATTCATCCGCTAGTTCGACATAACCGGCGTTGTCGGAGAGGCGTTTTACTTTCATTTTACCTTCTCTTCCTTCCTTCCTTCCTTCCTTCCTTCCTTCATTCCTTCCTTCTTTTCCCCTTCTTTCTTTCTTTATTTTTTCTTTCTTTCTTTCTTTCTTCCTTTCTTTCTTTATTTTTCATTTCTATTTATTAAAAAAAAAGTTTACCAAGTTATTAAGATTCTCTTAAACAGGATTTTAAAAGTTAAATTATTACTGTATCATTTGGTTAATAAAAATTAATAAAACAAAATGGTTAAATTTGTTTAAATTTTAAACAAATTTAACCATTTTGTTTTATTAATTTTTATTAATCTTTATTTATTTTTTATTTGTTACCCATTTTCATCCCAAAATAAAGCATATTGCCACTAACGAGCTACTATTTAGGATCGTGTCTAACAAGGGACTGTGGGAAGCAGCGAGATGTTTGTTCACATTACATTTAAACTTCTACAGATTAGTGCAGCCAGGGAAGCAGGACACGGGCGGGGGATTGCGTGTCTGTTTTTCGTATTCTTTTCATGTTATCTTGCTGCTTTCATTTATTACGTGATTTGCTGTTTCGTTTCTTTGTCCACATGGTCTACATTTGCTACTTATCTAGGTTTTATCTATTTCAGCTTTCATATAGTTCGTTCTAAACGCGTTGTTTTGTATGGTTGTTAGAAACGATTCAGTTTTCCTATTCAATTGTCTTTGTCCATATTTTTTGGTAGTTATTTCCAGGTGTTATTGGATGTCTCTTCCCTGGCCAGTCTCATAAATCGTCCATGTAGTTTCTATTCCTCCCACTTTTCTTGTCTTTTTGTTTACGCAATGTAAAGTCACACATTTTAGAAAACATTTTTTTTTATTATGAATTTAAATGAGAAAATTTGAAAACCTGAAAATGTTGTGAAATGAAAAAAATCATTTTTATTTACTTTTTTATGTTGTTTTCAAATTTTCTTATTTAAATTCATAATAAAAATATGTTTTCTAAAATGTGTGACTTTACATTGCTTAAATTTCGCGCTTAAATCCAGCGACAACACACGGATATGGATATAAACAGTTATCGAGTCAAGACGTATTTTCTATTCGGGAGGCTTCAACCTCTTATTACATCATTATGAAGAAGAAAAAAAAAACTTAATCGGACTGACATGTCCTTAATGAAGCCAGGTTATTGGCGAAAATTCGGAATTTCATAACAACATAAAAAAAGTAAATAAAAATGATTTTATCATTTCCCAACATTTTCAGGTTTTCAAATTTTCTCCAAACATAGGGCAGCAAAAATGTAAACACATTTTTGCTGACTTATGTTTTCCTAATTATGGCGGCGTTTCTTATCGCAATTATCAGCCTATATTGTATTATGTATCTTTTTTTGTGTGTTCACATTCTACACCTAAGACTGTGCTTTTTTTACGTTGATTTGCTCAGTATTACCCTTTGGCTGTAGCGCATTGGCTGTAGCGCATTTGTTAATAATAATAATAATAATAATAATAATAATAATAATAATAATAATAATGATGATGATGATGATGATGATGATGATGATGATGATGATGATGACGATGACGACGACGACGACGACGACGATAATAATAATAATGATAATGATAATGATAACGACGACGACGACGACAACAACAACAATAATAATAATAATAATAATAATAATAATAATAATAATAATAATAATAATAATAATAATAATGATGGTGATGATGGTGATGATAATAATAAAAATAAAAACAAAAAAAACAACAACAAAAAAACGTACATAGAGCAACATAAAAAAAATACAAAAACAAAAAACAAAACATCTTTCAAGTTCATGAATGAATTAAAAAAATTTCCAAAAATTCAGTTACAAACCCTGGATAAAATTTGTCCTTTTTCAGAACGTGACCAAAAAATTTATCCAATTTGATCACAATATATATATATATATATATATATATATATATAGAGAGAGAGAGAGAGAGAGAGAGAGAGAGCTTCTTTTTTCTTTCTAAATATAATTATCCACTGACACGTGTTTCGTCGTCTACAACAGTGGTAAAATCTAGCGAGATTCGAAATCGGTACCCCATGATAAGAAGCCTCTTCCCCGGGCTATCTCGCATAACTACTGACTGAATGTATTGCGTTTTACGTAGATGTTTATTTGTTTTTGTTAGCGATTCTTTTTGAATGAATTTAATTATTTGTACGAAAGTGCATTTTTACCTAAATGCGAGTTGGCAATAATTTTCCCTTTGACCAATTTGGTGCACCCAAATGGGGAGCGACGGATGTATTGTCTTTTCTTAAATTTTTAATTTTTTTAAAAATATAATTATCCACTGACAAGTTGACAAGAAAGTTCTTGCAGAATTTCCAATTTTTAATTCAAATGATGTATTTTCAAATAATTTTTCGTGATCAATGTGCTCCGTTACGCCAATTGAAGACGTCTGAATTTTTCAATAAATCGATGACCGCACACGCACAGGTTTTCGGGTATCCTGAAAAGGAATATCGCAGGAAAACTTAGTGCAGACCAATAGTTTTTCGAGATATAAATATCTATATTTTGAAGTGTAAATCACTGGCGGTCATGTTTGAACGGGCGGCATATGAAAGCGGTAAACCTCAGTTTTTTTAGCGCAATTCCAAAAGCCGTTCCTAACTTGGAGAGGTTGGGAGTGTTTATTCCGAAAGCTGTTCTTAACATATGTAGGTTAGAGGTGTTTATTACGAAAGCCGTTCTTAACATGGGGAGGTTAGGGGTGTTTATTCCGAAAGCTGTTTTTAACATGGGGAGATTGGGAGGTGTTTATTCCGTAATGCATTTTTTTTTTTATTTTCAACCTCCCTATGTTAAGAATGGCTTCCGGAATAAACAAGTTGGACAACCAGTGCACATTGACCGAATTTTCTTGAATTTGAATTCTTAAAAGTAATTTTTCGTGGAATTAGCTAGAAACGACGTTGAATAAACGTTTGCGTTTCGTAGAATTAATTTTAAAGTTCGTCTGTGCATGCTCATTGCACCATTTCATTGAAATAACAAAGATAGCGGCCAATTCAAACTACTAGAAATTACATTGTATAATACAGATATTTATATCTAGAAAAATATTTGTCTGCACTAATTTTCGCTGCGATATTCGTATTCAACATACCCGAAAACCTATGGAAGTGATAATTTCTTTAGAAAATGTTGAGGTGTCTTCAGTTGGCACAACGGAGCACGTTGACCGTTTCGTTATAATACCTTTACTTTATATATATATATATATATATATATATATATATATATATATATATATATATATATATATATATATATATATTTATATAATTTTAAAGAGCGTTTTTCGCTCTATCTAATCGTTTAAATTACAATCGTTTTAAAACAATTATGTATTCTTTTCAGAACGTTGAATACAAGATGGAAAAAAGCAAATTCGCACGATTTTCTTATTTCAATACATGCTACACCGAAAAGTTGTTGAAACAACTCACGATATCAACGGAGCGTGTGGCCCAGGAACCACTACTGAACGCACAGCACAATGATGGTTTAAGAAATTTCGTGGCAGCAACGAGTCTTGAAAATGATGAGCGTAGTGGTCGGCTATTGGATGTTGACAACGATCAATTAAAATCCTTAGTGAAGCTAATCCAAGCACAACTGTTCGAGAACTTACTTGTAAATTAAACGTAACGTATACAACGATTTCCAACCACTTTAGAGAGATTGGAAAGACAAAAAACTTGATAAATGTATGCCTAACGAATTGAACAATCAAAAGAAATACCGTTATGAACTGTCATCTTCCCTTTCTTTTACGCATCAAGAACAACCCAAAAATAGTCGATGATTGGTAGGCAAAATGAGAAAACAATGCAAGAAAATATATTTAACACCCCCTCCTCCTATTGTCACAAACGAACTTTTAAATAATGTTACTGTTTAGAAAACCATTTTTGATATGGGGAGGGTGTGGGTTTTGTAACTATTCTGTGCATATGAATGATATAAAAAATTTATTTTAATTATAAAAATTTGCTTTACTATAAACAAAAGCAAAAACGAGACGCAAATAATAATAATAATAATAATAATAATAATAATAATAATAATAATAATGACAAATTTTTAGATTAACAATCTCAGCTAAATCCCCATTCCGAAATGAAATATTACTTTTATAGGACATTCATTCAGTCATAATGGATTCTGCTAACCATTATATAAACCACGAGAATACTGTCCTGATGTTGTAGGGGGCGTGTGAAACTCTTAAAAAAACTTGACGGAAAGAAAAAGCAATCATTTTAGTATTTCGAGTAAAAGATCGGTTTCGAATATACATTTAACGTAAAATAATCTCTAATTCTTTTTTGGGACGCCAAGACGCCAGATTAAAATCCGCCATTTTGATTTGCAAAAAGTACACCAAAAAGAACGCTAATTATCTAAAGAAGAGATTCGTATTCAGGACCCCATGATAAGAAGCGTCAACCTCTGCCACGCGGCTAACCTCGCACCACTACTAAATGTATCGCGTTTTTATGTAGATTATTTTATTTGTTTTTGTTAGCGATACTTTTTGAATGATTCAATTATTTATACGAAAGTGTATTTTTATTCAGAGAATATCTACCCCTACAACATCAGGACGGTATTCAAGAGCGAGTCAACACTCAGACGACACCTGGTACAAGTGAAGCCCCGCATGGAGGAGAACATGACCAAGAACTGCATATACTTCATCCCATGCAGTTGCAGAAAGGTTTACAAGGGTGAAACATGCCGCCCCCTTAAAGTAAGGGTGGAAGAACGCCGAAAAGCGGTAACTAAAAGGGAGACGGAAAAATCGAATATAGCCAACCATGTCTGGATGGAGAGGGGGACTATGGGATGAAGTAAAAATAATAAACAGAGAGACCCACTGGAAAGTAAGAAAACTTAAAGAAACAGCTCACATGCTCGGACATAACAACCTACTGAGCAAACAAGCGTAGAGCTGAATACAATTTGGACACTTCTAATAGAGAGAGAAAACCTTGAATAACAACTTAGGTTTAACATTAATAAAAAACAACTAAGAATTGTCATAGTGACATATGGCCGAGTGGTATCAAAGTTTATAGTTACCCAAAGGTGCTAAGTTCAATCCTGAACGAAGGCAGTGAAAAGTAACATTCAAAACAGAGAATCAGCAACTATGTCCCAGAGCCTAGCTGGAGTCCGAACATGGTACCCCCGTAATAATAATAAAGAGTTTGGTTCGAGACTCCTAACAAACGATTCCCCAGTTCGATACAAAACACCTAATGAAGGCCGGAGGGGAAAACGGCCGAAACGTTGTGACTATAACAACCAAGATGAGGAAGTCAGTCCGACAATCTCAATAAATGAAAACACCTCATCTAAAAAATACAGACAATTACGACATGTTATATTATCTCATATCCACCCTTTATGACCTTGTGAACGGGTCCCTCGTTCCAGGTCACCAACTGTGACCTTTCAGGGTCGCTGGTACCAGGTATGAACCCTTACACACACGTCGTGATCGCCTTTTGCAGAGAATCCTTCGCGTGTTCTCTTGGCGCAGCGGGATCTGATTGGTTGGTTTTGGCGTCGATTTCACCTTCGGGTTGATATGCCGTATCACGCTAGAAATGAAGAGATTTTCATGCACACAAAAATAAAGACAAACTCAGATGTCTCTATTCTACTCAATTAATGCAAGCGAAATTTACAAAGTGTGATATATACTTATATACAATTGTTCAGTTCGATTTCATACAGACCACTTTTAAGTCCCAATTAGATTTAGTCTCTCGGTAGTGACGGACGGTGGAGAGATAGGGGTGTGGCGACGACACTAATATGTCGTTGTTTTGTAAAGTCATAAAAAAGTTTGATATGACACAATATAACATGTCGTTGTTTTGTAAAGTCATAAAACTTGGCTCCAACTCTGACGATTTGCTTATATACCAAGGGAAGGATTGGATCAGGGTAAGCCGCCTGGCCAACCACCGGCAGGTACGTAATTTCAGGGGCTGTCCCGAGAATCTGTGATCACAGCTCAACTCCATTCACAGAATCAGAGATGTTAACACCGTGACCCCCGGTCTAGCCTTGTACTCAGAAACCAGACGTCCTTGAGTTGGGTTTCGCCAAGCCAAGAACGAAATTATATTTCGTTCTTGCTTTCAAAATGACATCACTTGTCATGTTTCCCAAACAATAGATTTAACTGTCAGGTTTCATAAAAAAAAAACAATAAAATTCATTTTAATCAGCCGGACGAATCGTCGCTGTCTGGGCACATAACAATACTTAATCATATCTGCGCAGCATTCCCCAGCGTTTCAGGAGCCTAAATCATCCCCAACTGGGGAGCTCTGCCGCTCCCTGGGGCGGTCACGCCACAGCCTTACAAAATAATGACATGTTATATTGTGTCAAATCAAACTTTTTATGGCTTTACAAAACAACGACGTATCATATTGCATCATACCAATCTTATTATGGCTTTACAAAATAATGACATGTTATATTGCGTCATTTCAAAATTTTTTTATAACTTCACAAAACAACGACATGTTATATTGTGTTATATCAACTTTTTTATGACTTTACAAAACAACGACATGTTATATTGCACCATATAAACTTTTTATGATATTACAAAATAACGTCATATTGCGTCATATCAAACTTTTTATTACTTTGCAAAATATCGACGTTATAGTGCATCATTTCAAGCCTTTATTACTTTCCAAACACGAGATGTTATATTCCATCATATCAACTTTTTTATGACTTTACAAAACAACGACATCTTACAATGCGACATATCAACTTTTTATGACTTTACAAAACAAGGACATATTATAATGCATCATATCAAGCTTTTTATGACTTTACAAAACATCGACATGTTATATTGTGTTATATCAAATTTTGTTATGACTTTACAAAACAACGACATGTTATATTGCGTCATATCAAGCTTTTTTATGACTTTACAAAACAACGACATGTTATATTGTGTAATATCAAGCTTTTTTATGGCCTTACAAAACAACGACATGTTATATTGTGTTATATCAAGCGTTTTATGACTTTACAAAACAAGGACATGTTATATTGTGTCATATCAAGCTTTTTTATGACTATACAAAACAACGACATGTTATATTGCGTTATATCAAGCGTTTTATGACTTTACAAAACAACGACATGTTATATTGTGTAATATCAAGCTTTTTATGACTTTACAAAACAACGACATGTTATAATGCGTCATATCAAGCTTTTTTATGACTATACAAAACAACGACATGTTATATTGTGTTATATCAAGCGTTTTATGACTTTACAAAACAACGACATGTTATAATGCGTCATATCAACTTTTTTATGACTTTACAAAACAACAACATGTTACATTGTGTTATATCAAGCGTTTTATGACTTTGCAAAACAACGACATGTTATATTGTGTAATATCAAGCTTTTTATGACTTTACAAAACAACGACATGTTATATTGTGTTATATCAAGCGTTGTATGACTTTACAAAACAAGGACATGTTATATTGTGTCATATCAACTATTTTATGACTTTATAAAACAACGACATGTTATATTGTGTCATATCAACTTTTTTATGACTTTACAAAACAACGACATATTATAATGCGTCATATCAACTTTTTTACGACTTTACAAAACAACGACATGTTATATTGTGTAATATCAAGCGTTTTATGACTTTACAAAACAACGACATGTTATATTGTGTCATATGAAACTTTTTATGACTTTACAAAACAACGACATGTTATAATGTGTTATATCAAGCGTTTTATGACTTTACAAAACAACGATATGTTATATGGCACCATATCAACTTTTTATGATATTACAAAATAACATGTCATATTGCGTCATATCAAACTTTTATTACTTTGCAAAATATCGACGTTATATTGCATCGTTTCAAGCCTTTATTACTTTCCAAACAACGACATGTTATATTCCATCATATCATCCTTTTTATGACTTTACAAAACAAAGACATCTTATAATGCGTCATATCAACCTTTTTATGACTTTACAAAACAAGGCCATATTATAATGCATCATATCAAACTTTTTATGACTTTACAAAACAACGACGTTATATTGCGTCATATCAACTTTTTTATGACTTTACAAAACAACGACATGTTATATTGTGTTACATCAAGCGTTTTATGACTTTACAAAACAACGATATGTTATATTGCGTCATATCAAGCTTTTTTATGACTTTACAAAACAACGACATGTTATATTGTGTTATATCAACTTTTGTATGACTTTACAAAACAACGACATGTTATAATGCGTCATATCAACTTTTTTATGACTTTACAAAACAACGATATGTTATATTGTGTCATATCAACTATTTTATGACTTTACAAAACAACGACATGTTGAAATTGTGTAATACCAACTATTTTATGACTTTACAAAACAACGACATGTTATATTGTTTTATATCAAGCTTTTTATGACTTTACAAAACAACGACATGTTATATTGTGTTATATAAACTTTTTATGACTTTACAAAACAACGACATGTTATATTCTGTTATATTAAGCGTTTTAGGACTTTACAAAACAACGACATGTTATATTGTGTCATATCAACTTTTTACGACTTTACAAAGCAACGACATGTTGAAATTGTGTCATATCAACTATTTTATGACTTTACAAAACAACGACATGTTAAATTGTGTCATATCCATTATTTATTACTTTACAAAACAACGAAATCTTATAATGTGTCATATCTACTTTTTTATGACTTTACACAATAACGACATGTTATATTGTGTTATATCAAGCGTTTTATGACTTTACAAAACAACGACATGTTATATTGCGTCATATCAACTTTTTTATGACTTTACAAAACAACGACATTTTATATTGTGTTATATCAAGCGTTTTATGACTTTACAAAACAACGACATGTTATATTGTGTGATATCAACTTTTTATGACTTTACAAAACAACGACATGTTATATTGTGTCATATAAAGCTTTTTATAACTTTACAAGACAACGACATGTTATATTGTGTTATATCAAGCTTTTTATGACTTTACAAAACAACGACATTTTATATTGTGTCATATCAACGTTTTTATGACACTCCAAGACAAAAACATGCTATATTGTGTTATATCAACTTTTTTATGACTTTACGAAACAACGACATGTTATATTGCACCATATCAACTTTTTATGATATTACAAAATAACATGTCATATTGCGTCATGTCAAACTTTTTATTACTTTGCAAAATATCGACGTTTTATTGCATCGTTTAAAGCTTTTCTGACTTTCCAAACAACGACATGTCATATTCCATCATATCACCTATTTTATGACTTTACAAAACAACGACATCTTATAATGCGTCATATCAACTTTTTATGACTTTACAAAACAACGACATATTATAATGCATCATATCAAACTTTTTATGACTTTACAAAACAACGATCTGTTATATTGCGTCATATCAAGTTTTTTATGACTTTACAAAACAACGACATGTTATATTGTGTTATATCAAGCTTTTTATGACTTTACAAAACAACGAAATGTTATATTGTGTTATATCAATTTTTTATGACTTTACAAAACAACGACATGTTATATTGTGTTATATCAACTTTTGTATGACTTTACAAACCAACGACATGCTATATTGTGTTATATCAAGCTTTTTATGACTTTACAAAACAACGACATATTATATTGTGTCATATCAAGCTTTTTATGACTTTACAAAACAACGACATGCTATATTGTGTCATATCAATTTTTTATGATTTTACAAAAGAACGGCATTTTATAATGCGTCATATCAACTTTTTTATGACTTTACAAAACAACGACATGTTATATTGTGTTATATCAAGCGTTTTATGACTTTACAAAACAACGACATGTTATATTGTGTCATATCTACTTTTTATGACTTTACAAAACAACGACATGTTATATTGTGTCATATCAAGCTTTTTATGACTTTACAAAATAACTACATGTTATATTGTGTTATATCAACTTTTTATGACTTTACAAAACAACGAAATGTTATATTGTGTCATATCAAGCTTTATATGACATTACAAAACAACGACATGTTATATTGTGTCATATCAACTATTTATGACTTTACAAACAACGACATGTTATATTGTATCATATAAAATATTTTATGACTTTACAAAACAACGACATGTTATATTGTGTCATATCAACTTTTTTATGACTTTACAAAACAACGACATTTTATAATGCGTCATATCAACTTTTTTATGACTTTACAAAATAACGACATGTTATATTGTGTTATATCAAGCGTTTTATGACTTTACAAAACAACGGCATGTTATATTGTGTAATATCAATTTTTTATTAATTTACAAAACAACGATATGTTATATTGTGTTATATCAAGCGTTTTATGACTTTACAAAACAACGACATGTTAGATTGTGTCATATCAACTTTTTATGACTTTACAAAACAACGACATGTTATTTTGTGTCATATCAAGCTTTTCATGACTTTACAAAACAACGACATGTTATTTTGTGTCATATGAAGCTTTTTATGACTTTACAAAACAACGACATGTTATATTGTGTTATATCAAATGTTTTATGACTTTACAAAACAACGATATGTTATATTGTGTCATATCAACTTTTTATGACTTTACAAAACAACGACATGTTATTTTGTGTCATATCAAGCTTTTTATGACTTTACAAAACAACGACATGTTATATTGTGTCATATCAACTTTTTATGACTTTACAAAACAACGACATGTTATATTGTGTCATATCAAGCTTTTTATGACTTTACAAAACAACGACATGTTATATTGTGTCATATCAACTTTTTATGACTTTACAAAACAACGACATGTTATATTGTGTTATATCAAGCGTTTTATGACTTTACAAAACAACGACATATTGAAATTGTGTCATACCAACTATTTTATGACTTTACAAAACAACGACATGTTATATTGTGTCATATCACCTATTTTATGACTTTACAAAACAACGACAGTTTATAATGCGTTATATCAACTTTTTATGACTTTACAAAACAACGATATGTTATATTGTGTTATATCAAGCATTTTATGACTTTACAAAACAACGACATGTTATATTGTGTCATATCACCTATTTTATGACTTTACAAAACAACGACGTATTATATTGTGTTATATCAAGCGTTTTATGACTTTACAAAACAACGACATGTTGAAATTGTGTCATATCAACTTTTTATCACTTTACAAAACAACGACATGTCATTTTGTGTCATATCAAGCTTTTGATGACTTTACAAAACAACGACATGTTATATTGTGTTGTATCAATTTTTTATGATATTACAAAATAACATGTCATATTGCCTCATATCAAACTTTTTATTACTTTGCAAAACATCGACGTTTTATTGCATCGTTTCAAGCCTTTATTACTTTCAAAACAACGACATGTCATATGCCATCATATCAACTTTTTTATGACTTTACAAAACAACGACATTTTATAATGCGTCATATCAACTTTTAATGACTTTACAAAACAACGACATATTATAATGCATCATATCAAATTTTTTATGACTTTACAAAACAACGACATCTTTTATTGCGTCATATCAAGGTTTTTATGACTTTACAAAACAACGACGTTATATTGTGTTATATCAAGCGTTTTATGACTTTACAAAACAACGACATGTTATATTGCGTCATATCAAGCTTTTTATGACTTTACAAAACAACGACATGTTATATTGTGTTATATCAAGCTTTTTATGACTTTACAAAACAAGGAAATGCTATATTGTGTCATATCAATTTTTTATGACTTTACAAAACAACGACATGTTGAAATTGTGTCATACCAACTATTTTATGACTTTACAAAACAACGACATGTTATATTGTGTCATATCAACTTTTTATGACTTTACAAAACAACGACAGTTTATAATGCGTCATATCAACTTTTTATGACTTTACAAAACAACGACATGTTATATTGTGTTATATCAAGCGTTTTATGACTTTACAAAACAACGACATGTTGTATTGTGTCATATCACCTATTTTATGACGTTAAAAAACAACGACATGTTATATTGTGTTATATCAAGCGTTTTATGACTTTACAAAACAACGACATGTTATATTGTGTCATATCATCTTTTTATCACTTTACAAAACAACGACATGTCATTTTGTGTCATATCAAGCTTTTTATGACTTTACAAACCAACGACATGTTATATTCTGTTGTATCAACTTTTTATGATATTACAAAATAACATGTAATATTGCGTCATATCAAACTTTTTATTACTTTGCAAAACATCGACGTTTGATTGCATCGTTTCAAGCCTTTATTACTTTCCAAACAACGACATGTCATATTCCATCATATCAACTTTTTTATGACTTTACAAAACAACGACATTTTGTAATGCGTCATATCAACTTTTTATGACTTTACAAAACAACGACATATTATAATGCATCATATCAAATTTTTTATGACTTTACAAAACAACGACATCTTTTATTGCGTCATATCAAGGTTTTTATGACTTTACAAAACAACAACATGTTATATTGTGTTATATCAAGCGTTTTATGCTTTTACAAAACAACGACATGTTGAAATTGTGTCATATCAACTATTTTATTACTTTACAAAACAACGACATGTTATATTATGTCATATCAAGCTTTTTATGACTTTACAAAACAACGACACTTTATAATGCGTCATATCAACTTTGTTATGACTTTACAAAACAACGACATGTTATATTGTGTTATATCAAGCGTTTTATGATTTTACAAAACAACGACATGTTATATTGTGTCATATCAACTTATTTATGACTTTACAAAACAACGACATGTTATATTGTGTTATATCAAGCGTTTTATGACTTTACAAAACAACGACATGTTATATTGTGTCATGTCAACATTTTATGACTTTACAAAACAACGACATGTTATATTGTGTTATATCAACTTTTGTATGACTTTACAAAACAACATGTTATATTGTGTTATATCAAGCTTTTTATGACTTTACAAAACAACGACATGTTATATTGTGTCATATCCACTATTTTATGACTTTACAAACAACGACATGTTATATTGTATCATATAAAATATTTTATGACTTTACAAAACAACGACATGTTATATTGTGTTATATCAACTTTTTATGACTTTACAAAACAACGACATGTTATAATGCATTATATCAACTTTTTTTTTATGATTTACAAAACAACGACATGTTATATTGTGTTATATCAACTTTTGTATGACTTTACAAAACAACATGTTATATTGTGTTATATCAAGCTTTTTATGACTTTACAAAATAACGACATGTTATATTGTGTCATATCCACTATTTTATGACTTTACAAACAACGACATGTTATATTGTATCATATAAAATATTTTATGACTTTACAAAACAACGACATGTTATATTGTGTTATATCAACTTTTTATGACTTTACAAAACAACGACATGTTATAATGCATTATATCAACTTTTTTTATGACTTTACAAAACAACGACATGTTATAATGCATCATATCAACTTTTTTATGACTTTACAAAACAACGACATCTTCTATTGTGTCATATCAACTTTTTTATGACTTTACAAAACAACGACATGTTATATTGTGTCATATCAAGCTTTTTATGACTTTACAAAACAACGACATGTTTTATTGCGTCATATCAAGGTTTTTATGACTTTACAAAACAACGACATGTTATATTGTGTTATATCAAGCGTTTTATGACTTTACAAAACAACGACATGTTATATTGCGTCATATCAAGCTTTTTTATGACTTTACAAAACAACGACATGTTATATTGTGTCATATCAAGCTTTTTATGACTTTGCAAAACAACGACACTTTATAATGCGTCATATCAACTTTTTTATGACTTTACAAAACAACGACATGTTATATTGTGTTATATCAAAGCGTTTTATGATTTTACAAAACAACGACATGTTATATTGTGTCATATCAACTTTTTTATGACTTTACAAACAACGACATGTTATATTGTGTTATATCAAAGCGTTTTATGATTTTACAAAACAACGACATGTTATATTGTGTCATATCAACTTTTTATGACTTTACAAAACAACGACATGTTATATTGTGTTATATCAACTTTTGTATGACTTTACAAAACAACATGTTATATTGTGTTATATCAAGCTTTTTATGACTTTACAAAACAACGACATGTTATATTGTGTCATATCAACTATTTTATGACTTTACAAAACAACGACATGTTATATTGTGTCATATCAACTTTTTATGACTATACAAAACAACGACATGTTATATTGTGTGATCTCAACTATTTATGACTTTACAAACAACGACATGTTATATTGTGTCATATCAAGCTGTATATGACTTTACAAAACAACGACATGTTATAATGCATTATATCAACTTTTTTATGACTTTACAAAACAACGACATGTTATAATGCATCATATCAACTTTTTTATGACTTTACAAAACAACGACATCTTCTATTGTGTCATATCAACTTTTTTATGACTTTACAAAACAACGACATGTTATAATGCGTCATATCACCTTTTTATGACTTTACAAAACAACGACATGTTATATTGTGTCATATCAACATTTTTATGACTGTACAAAACATGGACATGCTATATTGTGTCATATCAACTTTTTTATGACTTTACAAAACAACGACATGTTATATTGTATCATATCAACCTTTTTATGAATTTACAAAACAACGAAATGTTATATTGTGTCATATCAAGCTTTTTATGACTTTACAAAACAACGACATGTTATAATGCATCATATCAACTTTTTTTATGACTTTACAAAACAACGACATGTTATATTGTGTCATATCAAGCTTTTTTATGTCTTTATAAAACAACGACAAGTTATATTCCATCATTTCAACCCTTTATGATATTACAAAACAACATTTTTTATTACGTCATATCAAACTTTTTATGACTTTACAAAACAACGACATGTTATATTCCATCATATCAACTTTTTATGATTTTACAAAACAACGACATGTTATATTGTGTTATATCAACTTTTTATGACGTTACAAAACAACGACATGTTATATTCCATCATATCAACTTTTTTATGACTTTACAAAACAACGACATGTTATATTGTATCATATCAACCTTTTTATGACTTTACAAAACAACGACATGTTATATTGTGTCATATCATGCTTTTTATGACTTTACAAAACAACGACATGTTATAATGCATTATATCAACTTTTTTTATGACTTTACAAAACAACGACATGTTATATTGTGTCATATCAAGCTTTTTTATGTCTTTATAAAACAACGACAAGTTATATTCCATCATTTCAACCCTTTATGATATTACAAAACAATATTTTTTATTACGTCATATCAAAATTTTTATGACTTTACAAAACAACATGTTATATTACAAATTCCTCATCAACCCCGACTTAGGAAAGTAAACATATCACTTTTTTAAAAATTCTGCTTGAATCCATTTTTTGCTTGTTTCTGTTATGCATTGCTTCATAAAGAACAAAAATATTATTTAGTTTTGCATATACTAAAACAAATGGCCTGCAGTTGACAACTTATCTCGTCGATATCAGATTTCTCCAATAATTGTCATTTTTATTTATCATTTGAGATATGAATTTTTTTTATATTACATCTCCCAAAAGACATCTGTGATTTTTGATAAAGTGTCAACCATAACCTTACCATACTTAACTCACTGAGTTTGCTTAGCAAGGCAATCCGGCGTCACTGGGTACGAGAAATAGTGTTACACTATTAATACAAAAAATAAAAGGTTTAGACCGTTAAAAGTTCGACAAGGCATCACGATTAATAGTTGTTTTTATTGTCGTTAATGGTGTGGTTGTTAATTGTTGTTGTTGTTGTTGTTGTTGTTTAATTTTATGAAAATTGTCCCCGACAAGGACCGAAGCCACTTGATTTAAGGAGCTAAAAATAAAATCAATGTTACTTCAAAGCCAAAAATAAGTATTTTCACTGGACAAAGCGGGGGAGGGCAGAGCGGTAGCTCTAGATATATCTAAGGCTTTTGACAGGATATGGCATGAGGGTCTCCTCAGGAAAATTAGATCGTACGGTATCACTGGTAGAATACTTAACATAATTAAATCCTTCTTAGATAAGAGAAAATCCAGGTTGTCCTCGACGGTCGTACATCTAAACAATATGATATAAATGCGGGAGTGCCCCAGGGTTCTATCCTTGGACCTTTATTGTTCCTGATATTCATAAATGACCTCCCCGACAAAATTGCCTCTGAGGTGGGTATATATGCTGATGACACTACGCTCTATTGCAGGCACGACAGGAAGACGAATGAACACATTTCTAAAGAAATGGCAGAAACACTAGAGGAAGACCTGCAATCTGTGGTGGAATGGGGACAAAAGTGGTTGATCGCGTTCAATGCTGCCAAGACTAAACTAGTTTCATTTAATAATTACAATAAACCCTCTCTACCACCTATAGCAATGGCCAACGACTCTTTATCTGAGAGTACATCTTTCAAACTCCTTGGCCTAACGTTCACAGGAAACATGAGTTGGAACAATTACATTGAAGGCATTGCCAGTGCCGCTGCAAGAAAGGTGGGCTCTCTCTACCGTGCTAGACAACTACTAACACCCGAAAGTATCCTGTACCTCTATAAGGCCACCATTCGCCCATGTATGGAGTATTGCTGTCACATCTGGGCTGGTGCATCTGCTACTAGTCTCTCGCTCCTTGACAAGGTTCAAAAGAGAGTCGCAAACCTGATAGGCCCTGAACTGGCATCTAAGCTTCAGCCTCTGTCCCATCGACGAAATGTTGCATCCCTCTGCCTTTTCTACAAGTATTTTAGTGGTGAATGCTCTGAAGAACTGCAATCACTTGTGCCCCCACGACGTGAGCACCCTCGACAAACCCGACAGGCTGCTAAATCCCACCCCCACACTGTAGAGATCCCTAGATGTAAAAGATCTTTTTACTCCAATAGTTTCTTCCCCAGAATCGCTAGACTCTGGAATTCCATTCCAGGTCCCTGCTTCCCCAACAGTACTGACGTGCAGAAGTTCAAGTGTAACGTGAACCGACATCTTGCTGCCCAAATCCCTACATAGTACCCCAGTAGTTGTTGCCCCTGATAGTAGCCCCCTACACCAAAGTGGCAATGTGCCTTGTTTGGGGTGAAAATGTAATAAAGAAAAAAAGAAAAGATTCTGATCCAGAAAACAGTAATTCTTCCCCCTTTGTCAGAAACATCGCTTATGGAATATAAGGACTAAAGGTCAAAAATAAATGGGAAGCGAGAGTTACGAGGTTGCTGAAAGCAAACCTAAGGTTCACATTTATTATTATTATTATTATTATTATTATTATTATTATTATTATTATTATTATTATTATTATTTTCGTTATTTTTTATGTTTTACACCGTTTTTTTTTTTTTACCCAAGGGCGGGCTTTTACACCAAAGCTACCGAGGATAGTCAAAGATTAAATAAGATGGAAAGTACCTGGCGTAAGATGTTTGCTGACCCAAGCAGAACTGACTTCTGGAGTACGGTGATGTTGTATCTGAGTCCCAAGGAGTTCAGCTGTTTCATAAGATTATCAGGAATTGAGCCAAGCGCACCTATGATTATTGGCACGATGGAAGTTTTCTTATTCCACAATCTAGCGATCTTCATCCTCAGTTTCTGATAGTTTCGTATTTTCTCATTCTTCTTGCCTGTTAAATTGATGTCGTTTGCGAAAGCCACATCAATAATTTGGCATTCATTGGTCTTTTTGTCCCAAACTACAATATCCGGTTTCCTGTGAGTTATATCTTGTTCAGACTGAATCATGAAATCCCAAAGAATCTTAACGTCCTCATTTTCTACTACCCCTTCTGGGTGATGTTGGTACCATTTGTCCGTCACTAGGATCCTAAACTTTTGGAACAAACTCCAGTGCAGATTTGTACAACTTTGTCATGGCGACGTGTATATTCTTTTTGAGCAAGTACAGAACACGCACTAACAATGTGTGACACTGTTTCAAGAGATATACCACAGAAACTGCACTTATCAGAACTGTCCTTCCCATAGATGGTTTTATTTATTGCGTTTGTATTTAGTGCCTGTTTCTGAGTAGCAAAGATAAAATTTTCGGTGCCCGGAAAACTTGTCCCGGGAAAACTCGTCTCCGGAAAACTCGTCTCGGGAAAACTCGTCTCCGGAAAACTCGTCTCCGAAAATCTTGACCCCGGAGAACTCGTCCCCTTTCGTTCAGTAGGAAAACTGGTCTCTTATTGAATAAATATCGATTGAAAACACATTTTATGATCGTTCTTGAAGGAGATATTGTTTTTTTAAAACAGACTATAGCCCCCCCCCATAATATTTAAAAAAAAATATTTTTACTTGTTTAATGTTTTTTTTTTTTTTTTTTTTTTTTTTTAAATAAAATCGATTTTCTAAGTGTCCGTTTTCTACCTAACTGGCTAAGTTCTTAGTGGTTTCACTTATTTTAAAGCGTTTATTATGTTCATACAAAGTTAATTACAAATTTTTTGTTGTTCTTATTTTAACGATGGAGTCATAAAAACAATAAAAAACAAAACAAAAAAATTAAAAAACAGGGAGCGATTCGATCCTTCGTTACTTTTTTGTTTTGGTTTTTTAATTATGATGGGTTTTTTGTTGTTATGTTTTTGTTTTCTCTCATACCAAATGCACTCATGCGTTATCTAAAATTATAATTTTATCAATTATCAACATTGTCGTCCTGTCAAATTATTATTATTGCCGTCCTGTCAAATTTTGCAAAAATTAACTAAAAAATTAAAAGCGAAATATTTTTTTGGCGCGAGAGATGCCATGTGCTAACAATCTCTCGTTAACTCATTTTTAATTTTTTTAATTTTTACTTCAAAATTCTAAAATCAATCATTAAGAGAAAAAGTAATCACTAAATAAATTTATTAATCAATTTTATTGAAAACTCCGCTATCGTTTATCAAGAATCTTTTTAATTTCATTTTTTGTTGGTTGTTTTTCGGAGGGAGATATAGTTTTACCCCCCTCTCTCTCTAAATTATATTTTTAAAAATATTAAACTTTATTATTTTCTTTTTAAAACCAAATCTCCCTCAGTAATTTCTTTAATTTTCTATTTTTTTTAGCGATTATCAAGACCCCTTAGATGTGATATACCGGACATTATTTCTCGTTTTCACGTAACACTCGACATGTTTTTTGCTTGTTTTCTGTGTTTTTTTCTTTACCGAATAAACGATTCCAAATAAATTAAATAAACAACATAGTCGGCGAGGTAGAAAAATCGATTTTACCCTTTTATAAACAACAGTATATAAGTAAATTTTTTTTATATTAATATAAAAAAATATGCAGTCTCGTTTATGAACATAATACACGCTTTAAAATAAGTGAAACCACTAAGAACTTAGCCAGTTAGGTAGAAAACAGACACTTAGAAAATCGATTTTATTTAAAAAAACAAACAAAAAGAAACATTAAACAAGTAAAAATATTTTTAAAAAGTATTATCTATTTTAAAAAACAATATCTCTTTCAAAGACGATCATAAAATGTGTTTTCAATCGATATTTATTCAATAAGGGACCAGTTTTCCTACCTAGCGAAAGGGGACGAGTTTTCTGGGGTCGAGTTTTCCGGAGACGAGTTTTCCCGAGACGAGTTTTCCCGGGACGAGTTTTCCTAAATTCAAAATTTTCTGTTTCTCTTTTCAAGTCACCTTTAGACAGAAAATTCCATGTGCTCTGACATTTTTGTGCCTTAGTATCTCACTCCAACTGACCATGAAGTTTCACTCTTAAAAACTCAGTCAACTTTTCTGTTTCGATTCTTTTCATATACTTTTGCTTATTTTCCAATGATTCTTTATCTAGCTCTTCCCCTTTCGCCATTGCTGCGAGTAACACTTCATGACTGTTAGCCAGCTAGTAGTGAATACTTCTAAGCTCTTCCCTATTATTATTATTATTATTATTATTATTATTATTATTATTATTATTATTATTATTATTATTATTATTGTTGTTGTTATTATTGTTGTTATTATTATTGTTGTTATTATTGTTGTTATTATTATCATTATCATCAATATTATTATTATTATTATTATTATTATTATTACTACGATTATTATTATTATTATTATTGTTGTTATTATTATTATTATTATTATTATTATTATTATTATTGTTGTTGTTATTATTGTTGTTATTATTATTATTATTGTTATTATTATTATTATTATTGTTGTTGTTATTATTGTTGTTGTTATTATTATTATTATTATTATTGTTGTTGTTATTATTGTTGTTATTATTATTATTATTGTTATTATTATTATTATTATTGTTGTTGTTATTATTGTTGTTATTATTATTATCGTTGTTATTATTGTTGTTATTATTATCATCATCATCAATATTATTATTATTATTATTATTATTATTATTATTACTACGATTATTATTATTATTATTATTGTTGTTATTATTATTATTATTATTATTATTATTATTATTATTATTATTATTATTATTATTATTATTATTATCTATCTATTTTTTTAAATTTGAAAAATCGTCGGGAGAGGTTACATTTTTAAATAAATGAATAAATAAACGAATAAAACACGTTGATACATTTCTTAATTTTTTATTATGGTCATAATGAGAGCGAGCGAGCGAGCGAGCGAGCGAGAGAGAGAGAGAGAGAGAGAGAGAGAGAGAGAGAGAGAGAGAGAGAGAGAGAGAGAGTAAAAAAGTGGGCGGAGTTTACAATACACGGATTTCATTGGCGTTTGCAGAATGCTAAATAAACTCAAACAACTTTTAGGTAAAAAATCTGTTTAATTTTTTCCCCTTGATTTAATTTTCCTCCTTTCCCCGACCGCTTCCGTAACACGCCCTGCATCCCGGTTCCACAATACAGAAGTATTAAAAGAGCCAAAATAGTAGAAAAAACAAACACTGTTCACTTAGATTCAGTGATTACAGCTCATTTTACGGAAAACGCTTATGTACGATGTGCGGCCCTTAAGATTACCATCAGCTTATTTCTCTTTAAGTTCTAAACCAATATTTCTCGATATTATAAAATCAATTGACATTTTTTTTTTGCTGAACAACAACAACAACAACAACAACAACAACAACAACAACAACAACAACAATAATAATTGAGTAATGGAAATCTGAGTAGACTTGTTGTCACTCAGATTTCAGGGAACACGACAAGTTGTAAATAAACTTTGACGATGGCGTGTGTGATAACTTCTAGTGAGTAAAAAAAACAATAATTTAAAATTTAACGGTTGAAACACCAGACGAGTGTAAAATTGATTTTAATAAAAGTTCTATTTATTAAAATAAAAGTGAATTCTTTTCATACTACTACTACTACTACTACTACTACTACTACTACTACTACTACTACTGCTGCTGCTACTGCTGCTGCTACTACTACTACTACTACTACAACTACTACTACTACTACTACTACTACTACTACTACTACTACTACTACTACTACTAATAATAATAATAATAAGAAGAAGAAGAAGAAGAAGAAGAAGAAGAAGAAGGAGAAATAATTTCTAACGAACACACTTTTTCAAGACTTTTAATTTTTCTTAGATTTTTTTTTTATGCCGATTGTCTGTGAGATTTGAAAGACCCGGTTCCATCAAGTGAAGAAAGGATAAAAAAAAAAAAAATAAAAATAAACCAAATATATATATTGCTACTAGAATCAATTTCCTTCCACTTGGTCTGGACACATAATGGAAATTTCAACGGAGATTCTTCGGACAGTTTTATATGGACATTGGCGACTCACTCCCAACGGAAATATAAACGGTAAATAATTTTTTTGTATATTTACTCTGCTTTTTTTTTTTTTTTTTTTTTTTTTTCAGTTGTGAACTTGCTTAAAATCCACGATCCTTGCCTTTCCAAAGTATAGAAATAGATTTGATCCGTAGGTACCCCCAAAGCGCACCATACAATTTGTCTCCTCCATATATAACACAGTGTACCTTTAATATAGGTTGATATTATCACCATAACTTGTGTACCATTCAAAA
>NC_136491.1:20625947-20670947 GCF_053919585.1 Euprymna scolopes
GTTTTCTTTACTATTTCAGCTGTTTTCATTATTGTTATCCGTTGTATTTTCTCAGCTATCCCTCTGAGTCCAATCTCTCCCATTCTTTTTTCAAAGTTTTTCGGTATTGTTTCTAGTGCTCGTACTATTAGTGGTGTTATCTTGACTTTCTTAATCTTCCACATCCTTTTGAACTCTTGGATCAGTTCTGCGTATTTTCTCCGCCTCTCTCTCTCTCTCTCTCTCTCTCTCTCTCTCTCTCTCTCTCTCTCTCTCTCCTTCATCTTCACTATTGTCTGCTGGAACGGCGAAATCTACGATCTGGCAGGACTTTTCCTTCTTGTTAACTATTATGACATCCGGTCGTCTTGTTTAGTTTATCTGTTTGCATTTCTATGTCCCATAGAATTCCGTGACTTTCGTTTTCAAGTACTGATGCCAGTTTATGCTTGTACTATTTTTCTGTATGTCCAAGATGCAGTTGTCTGCGTAATCTCCGCTGTACTGCCTTTCCCACTTGATCGTGTCTACTTTTATATTCTTTTTGGGCTAGTTTGCTGCATTCGTTTATTATATGGTTTATTGTTTCGTCTCTTTGTCCACAGAGTTTGCATTTACTGTTTTCTTGTGTCGTGTTACTCCTTGCTCTGATGTGGCTGCTTCTAATCGCGTTATCTTGTGCGGCTGTTATTAAGGATTCAGTTTCTCTTTAGGTTTCCTTTTTGTAGCCATGTAACGCTGTTGCATATGCTGGGCAATAACAAATTATCTTGCTTACGGCTTAGGGTTAACTTTGATAGTGGGGTTTTGACATTTGGTCAAAGAATCCAGATACTTTAACAGAATCGTAAAACAATATGGATTGTTTAAAGATGGCAGAAAAAATAGCCTTTCGATGATAATTGAGATGACAGCTCCTCAGCGAAATATCAACAAGTTATCGCCGAATAAACATCTGCTATGTTGAAAATGGGATTTTAAACATGTTTTGCTTTCTGTTCGTTGATTTGGTTTTGATAACATGCCGTGAGGGATTGTTGTGTTTGTTTAGCTGGAGGGGTATGGACACATAACATGAGCAGACCTCCGATGTAGTTTGATAATAATGCTTCTTTAGAGCAAACGAGGGGAAAAGGAAATAGGAAAGGGGGTTTAAGACGGAGAAAGAAAGAAAAAAGAAAAATGAGAATAAAGAGGAATATAGATTGAGAGAGAGAGAGAGAGAGAGAGCGAGAGAGAGAGAGATAGACAGAGCGAGAGAGAGAGATTCTGCGAAGAAAGAAAGAGAAGAAAAAGACAATAGAAGAGAAAAAGTAATCTTCAAACGATAAAGGAGGAAATGCTAATCTCAAAGAGATAGTGGTCGGAGTTAGGGTTCCATAAAAACCATTGTGTTTGCCAAATGAAATGAGACTTGCCTGCTGGCTGTCAAAGAGTACACATTGGTTTTTGGGCTTTAGCCCCAAAGCTGAATATCTCCCCAAAAGAGCTACGTGGAAAAACTCTTCGTCATCTGAAGGAATCCAAATTAAAAAAATCCTGCATCTTGAAACCGTTAAGAACACGAATAGTTTAACTTTTCTTTGCACGAATAATTATTCTCGTTTATCAGAAAATGATTTCTGAGTTTTCATTAATTATTGAATTACTTTGATTTAAAGCTGCAGTTGCTTACAGCACTAACACCACAACCAGCCCAGACTGCATGGAGAGAAGCAATATACCTGCCATTCTCCAAAGCATCTATGAGAATAATTCAAACCACTGCATCCGACGACAAACGACAACCCAACCAGTTAAAAATATTGCCACACAAACTTAGGATCATGCACGTTTTGTGTGTTCTGGTCAGCAGAGCGGTAGTTCCAGTAACAAGTAAGTCACTGGTTACATTTTGAAGGGTTCATCATTAGACGAAGATAAGAGTGTAGCTACAAGGACTAAGGGTTACCCAGCGTTTAGGGACCAGAGATGGTCTAGTTACATTAATTGGTCCTGTGAAGTAGGATTGCGAAAAGAAAACCACACCGCTGGATTATAGCCATATCTAAGTGTTTTCATTTGTTTCATCTATTGTCATCCATATAAATCGTCCGTGTAGCTATTTCTCTTCCTATTTTTCCTCTTTTTTTTTCTGTCTTTTTTTTTTCAATGTCTCTTGCTGCGGTAATTATTCTTTCGGTGTTCTGCATTATGTATTTGTCTAATTCTTTTTTCGTGTAATTTACATAGTTTTCTATACAAGCCAGTCCTCTTTCCCCATCTTTCCTTTTCACATAGAGTCGGCCAGGGTCATTCTTTCGATGTAGTGCATTGTGCATAGTCATGAGCTTCCTGGTATTTTAGTCGAGATGCCTTAGTTTTTCTTTTAAGATACTCTGGACCTATAAACGGCCCAGAGTATCTTACTAGTAACACTGCCCATAAGGTTATACCTTTTATTAGATTTATACAATTTAGTTTAGTTTCTATGAGTTTTCTTGTTCTTCTGAGGTATTCATGTTGCTTTCTATTGCTTTGATGGTGTCTGCTTCCAGAACTCCCAGATATTTGTATGTAGTGTTATGTTCACCTAGTGCCCTCATCTCCGTTTGGTTGGGTAGTATCATACCTTCGTTGCTTCTAGTCATAATCAGCAGTGCGTACTTTTCCATACCGAATTCCATTTGGATATCCTGGCATAAGATTCTGGTCGTGTTTATTAGTTCCTTCTTGGCTTTTGCAAATAGTTTCAGGTCGTCCATGTACATTAGGTGGTTTATTGTTTCATCTGTATTAGTCTTCTTCTTCTTCTTCTTCTTCTTCTTCTTCTTCTTCTTATTGTTTCACTCACCAAGAGTTCTCACACAGGTCATCATCAGAGATTGTTCACTGACAACGACTGATGGTATTCTCTAGAATCTGAATGACAACAAGTCTCCCAAGATTAACAGTATTATCCGCCTCTTTCTTTCGATAACATTATTATTATTATTATTATTATTATTATTATTATTATTATTATTATTATTGTTATTATTATTTACTTTTTATGGATAGTCATACAGGCCATCATCAAAGATTTTTCTTTGAGAACAACTTGTGGTGTTCCCTGGAGTCTGAGTGACAACAAGTCTCCCCAGATTTCCAGTACACTCTACCTCTTTCGATACTATTTGCAAATTAATTTGCGTTATCACAACAACCGTTTACCACAGATTTCTCGTTGGAAACAGCTACTACTACTACTACTACTACTACTACTACTACTACTACTACTACTACTACTACTACTACCGTAAAAATAATGTTCAGCTGACTATTCTTCAAATCAATAAACCGAACGTCACTTTTTGAAATGTTTTAATTTAAAATTTTACTGTTTTAGTCGACGCAACAACTTACTTTGATTTGAGAACAATTCATTTTAAAATGAGTAAAGTCGTAATTTTTATTTTTCTACCTTGGCGTCAATTTTTTGCTGATGTGACTCTCTCAGTTTTTAAATGCATGTAAAAAATGCTAGCATACGTACGAACCCGAAACGCATTATCGTATTATTATGAGGATGACAATAATGTATAATTAATTTGACTTTATGAAAGGAAGAGGAAATGGGGAAGTTAGCCGCGAAAAACGAAGACTACTGAATGAAAAGGGAATAATCAAATGAGTTTTATGAGCCTTTACACGATAATCTTCAAATAAAGATAACAACGGGACTGAAGCGAAGTGAATTGTAGAGGAGAGGGGTGGGGTGCGCATGTAATAGAAACTAGCGAAGTGGGCGTGGTCGGAGGATGAGGATGAGATCTCATTAGACTTTCTGGTGGCTTCAAGTACGCCTGCTGGTGGTAAAGCCCACACTCCGCCCACTACCGGAAAGAAAACAAAAACATTCTTCTTCTTCTTCTTCTTCTTCTTCTTCTTCCTTTTCTAGTGAGGAATGAGGCTTCACATACAGGTTCAACGTTGTCACACACGTTTTTCAATTGCAGATGGAGAGAGAGAGAAGGGGGAAGAGAGAGCGAAAGAAAGAAAGAAAGAGAGAGAGAGAGAGAGAGAGAGAGAGAGAGAGAGAGAGAGAGAGAGAGAGAGAGAGAGAGAGGAGTGGGCTGAAGGTAAACGAACCATCATCTCTTCATCACGGTCGATCAATCTCTCTCCCTGTTCCACCCTACCAGTACCACCGACCCGTGTCATATAACCACTATCAATCCTAATCTCCGTCGGTCGCGCGGCGATAATGATTATTATCCTCATTCCCATCTCCCCGACCCCGACTTTGTCGTCGTCGTAGTCGTCGTCCTCATTGACAATGCAGAGTTGACACTCGAAACCACCCTCAGCTTCGGTGTGAAATAACCGCTCTCTCCTTATTCATGCATAAAAAGCCGTGTTTCCTTTAGTCGCTTTGTTTCCGGGTGAAAAGGAGAATGTACCCGTGTTGCATGTTTATGGATAGGATGATGAAAGCAGAAATAGATAAATATACAAACAGACAACAGATGCATATATATATATATATATATATATATATATATATATATATATATATATATATATATATATATATATATATATATATATAAAGAGAGATAGATAGATAGATAGATAGATAGCCTGGAAAGACCACAGGGGAGACAACCGAAGTAGCAAAACTGAAGCTGGCCTGCATGACGCTATATAGACAAGTGTAATCAAATCTGACCATATTTTATTGCTTTGAAAATATAGGTTCTTTTTTACCAATTGTCATGAAAGTACTATAATCTTCAAAAAAGCCTGCAAATTTTCATGTGGTTTCGTCCAATAGAACCAAAGATATAGTTACTGGTGTGTGTGTGTGTGTGTGTGTGTGTGTGTGTGTGTGTATGGAAAAAAAAATAATACGAACAATATATAAATGTCTATATTTTTTCTGTATTTATTTCCTATGTGTTGACATGTAGGAATACAAAAATTCTCCCCCCCCCAAAAAAAAAAACAAAAACAAACGAAAATGTTTCTTCTTTCAATATATATATATATATATATATATATATATATATATATATATATATATATATATATATATATATATATATACACCTTGAAAAAGAGTTAAAAAAACATACTTAATTTTAAAAAGGAAACACTAAATAAGTGGATAGTCCTTAATCCACGGAGTTTCGAAGAAATACTTTCCTTCTCATCAGAGGGTAGGATTTAGCAAAATGCGGGACTGTCCATTGACGTGAAATCACTTTTTATTCACCATATTCCCTCTGCTTTACTTTTTGTTATCAAATAAGATCTATAACTTATTTGTAATTTCGTTAAATACTTTTGCAAGCAAAATCCTATCCAGCATTTTTGTAAATCCTACCCTCTGATGAGAAGTAAGTATTTCTTCGAAACTCCGCGGATTAAGGACTATCCACTTATTTTGTGCTTCTTTTTTTAAAATTAAATATGTTTTTTTTTTCAAAGTGTTTTTTAACATGTTTTATTAACTACTTGTTCTCATTATAAGCTCTATTTCCTATTTGGTTTTATCGAGCTTTTACATCTGGTTGAGATTACTTTATAAATATTATTTCTTTAATATTTATAATTTACTTTAATTTTGCCATCTTGGATCATTTTGGTAAACTTAACTGTAATTCTTATTTTATATATATACTAGCAAAAGTACCGTCGTTGACTGGGTTCAAAAACAGCCTACAGAAAATGGACTCTGATTTATGAAAGTATGATAGGTTATGAAAAGGAAGGGTTGTAATGAGATGGCTTCAAATTTGGGGGTATCAAAACCAAAGCAAAATATGATGAAAGTAAAAATAAAATAGATAAACCCCATAATTTATTATACCATACCTGTTCACACTGACACACTTATCACAATATTCTGTGGATCTATATTAAAAAAAAACTTGTTAAACTTTGTGACATATTTCCATTCTATGGAGGTCAGGCGCGAACGGACACCTCATAATTTTATTATATCATATTTCTTCAAACTGAAACATAAGTATCAAAGTATACTTACGCAGATAGATATGAAAAGTCTTTATTAAAGTTTGTGCCTATTTCCATTCTATGGAGGCCAGGCGCGAACGCAGACCCCACAATTTTATTATACCATCCCTATTTAAGTTAAAACATACTTATCAAAGTATTCTTATGTACATCTATATCAAAAACACTTGTAAACGTTTTTTTTTAATTTTTAAATTTTTTATTTCCATACTTTGTGGACCAGGCGCGAACGCAGACCCCACAATTTTAATGAACCACCGTTCTGCCAGATCAAACATACCTATCCCTGTGTCTCGATACATCTTCTATCATTATATGTAATCAGTTTTTAAAAATAGTCAACCATATAGGAGCCTATTCGTGACCACACACACACACACACACACACACACACACACACACACACACACACACACACACACACACAGAGTTTTATTTCGAATCTAGCTAGATTCAGACACTCTGATGAGTCGTAGACGACGAAACACGTGTCAGTGGATAATTATATTTAAAAAAGAATAATATATATATATATATATATATATATATATATATATATATATATACCGCTGCCCATGTGGGGGTACCAAATTGGTTAAAGGGAAAATTATTCCCAACTCGCATTTAGGTAAAAATGCACTTTCGTAAATTGAATTCATTCAAAACGTATAGCAAAAACAAAAACAAATAACACCTCTCTCTCTCTCTCTCTCTCTCTCTATATATATATATATATATATATATATAAAGAGAGAGAGAGAGAGAGAGAGAGAGAGAGAGAGAGAGACAGAGACAGAGACAGAGACAGAGAGACAGAGACAGAGAAAGAAAGAAAGAGAATAAAAATATGCGCGTGAAGTGCAGTGCACATAAATTTTAATGGTATTAAATTCCTCTCAATATTCAGAAAAATAGAAAAATTCGAATATAAGGTATTAGAGTTATTAGTTATTAGTTAAAAGATCTCGGTTTAAGAACACAAGAAAAATTCTATATAAACAATTAAAATGGCTTTATATATTTTTCCCCTGCGCCATGTTTAAATGTTATAATCGTCTTCAACATCTCCGAAAACCTATACAAGTTTATTACTGAATGAAGAATAATTTCAATTTATAATCCAGGTGGTATTATGCGTGTAAAATTGAGAAAATCTCGATGGAAAAAGATGTCGACATTATGTGAATAAGCTGACTCAAAGCAAAATGACCACCGAATTTGATCTGATGTCGTGTTCATCTAATAACAGAACTTCGATTTTAACTCGAAATAATTCCTTATTTAATAATATTTATTAAAAATAATATTAATTAATAATAATATTAATGATATTTATTGATAATAATATTCATTATAATAACAGTTATTAAAAATAATATTAATTAAAAATAATGTCAAGTTGATAATAAAATTAATTAATAATATATTAATTAATAATAATAATAATAATTAAAAATGATAATTAATAATTAAT
This sequence comes from Euprymna scolopes, assembly GCF_053919585.1. Classification (NCBI taxonomy): domain Eukaryota; kingdom Metazoa; phylum Mollusca; class Cephalopoda; order Sepiida; family Sepiolidae; genus Euprymna; species Euprymna scolopes. Next base: position 20,633,401 of record NC_136491.1, read on the forward strand.
AATAATAATTAATAATAATAATTAATAATATTAATAATAATAATAATAATAATAATAATAATAATAATAATAATAAACAATAATAATTAATAATATAATTAATAATATTTAATGAAAACAAAGATGCAAAACTATTTTTAATGTTTAGGCAGATTTTTATCGCGTTCTTTTCTAACCGCGACCTTTAAACATTACCAAGTACTAATATCTTTGAAAATTGTGACGTAGTTTTGGTTGCAGATGTGCTGGCGTGCAAAAATATATTTTCCCTGTTCCTTTTAAATAATATCTTGTCCAAATTTATGTCGTTAGAAAATATTATTTGTAAATGTTCGTCAACTCGTTAAAAGTGCATCAAAATTAAAAAAACAAAAAAACAAAAAAACAAAAACAAAAAAAAACAAACAAAAAAAACAACAAAAAAAACAACAAAAAAAAACAAAAAAAAACAAAAAAAGAAAGAAAAACACCCCCCCAAAAAAGAACCCTCCCAAAACAAAAAACAACAACAAGAAAACAAAAAACAAAAAAAAGAAAGAAAGAAAAAGAAGGAAAGAAAAACAAACTAAAACTGTAGTATAAAACAACAAAGAGAAAGTTAAAGTGTTTTTTTTGTTACACAAAATAATATATTTTCACTGAGTGTTATTTTTTATTAAAAAAAAAAAAAAAAAAATAGCAGGCCGCCCGGCGTAGCCCGATGGTAAAATACACATAAATATGATATTTGATTTATGCAGATTTAGCATTTATTATTATTAGAGCCAATCCTCTAATGATTATTATATTGTACCTAATATAGAAAAAAAAACATGCGGAAAGAAACTGAGACATGAGCATGCGAGTATTATGTTTTTTTCTAAACAGTTCATTTCTTTTCAAATCTACTTATTCTTACCATAAGGAAACTGTCATGTGAACGATTCGCGCATGCGCAGTCGTGAAACAGTTAACAAACAGATAAAAATCCGATGATCTCCAAGTACCCATTTTTCAATTTTGATCCCTTAACAGCCCTATTTTCCGGATGAAAACCGATTAAAAAGTTTTCCACTTGTCCGAATACCTTATATATCAAGATGTAGCAAAGGATACTGCCAAATTTATTTGTGCCACTCACTCTCTCCACATAAACCCATAAATACGAACTAAACAGATTCACCGAAGTCCCGTCGGTTTGTTCCACTTTGACTCGATCTTGGTTTTTGATCGCAGAGTCAACGCTGCTTTTTGATCTATGAAAATTACAAATGGCAGCGATGTTGATTTTTTAAACGTGCATTTCTCGAGTTTCGATGGGTAAAATATGTTAACTTTTTACACGAAATAACTCATCGTGTAATAATGTTGAAGATAAGAAACATTAGAAAAAAAGAAACAAACAAAATACTGAGGATGGTGTTTTATTCCGAAATATATTTAAATTATGAATTTTAAACAAGTAAAATATTTGTTTAATTTCGTAAAATTGCGTTGTAATTTGGCTTTCAAGCGTACTTGATGTGTATTTTATTTTATTCAAATTAAATCAACGCTTCTATGACGGCACTCACACCCCTGGCATTAATCTCGCGTAGCCAACGCACCGTTCCCGACATTTCAAAATACAACCGCTGAGAGACAACGCGCGGATCTTTACTACTGAGTTTTCTTTCTTCAACTTAACAGCATGGCAAGAAAGAAGATGAAGAAGAAGAAGAAGAAGAAGAAAGAAAGAAACAAACAAAATACTGAGAATGGAGTTTGACTTCGAAATATATAAATTATAAATTTTAAACAAGTAAAATATTTGTTTCGTTTTGTAAAATTGCGTTGTAATTTGGCTTTCAATCGCACTTGATGTGTATATTATTTTATTTTATTCAAATTAAATCAACGCTTCTATAACAGAACTCACAACCCTGACATTTTTAATGCCTTATTTTTCTCATAAAACCCGCAAACCCTATTTAACGACATTTACTTTCTTCATATCATGAAAACTATTGCTCTGCGTCACTTTTAAATGTTAAATTCGTCTTCAGCATCCCCGAAAACCATTAAAAATCGTCATTATAAATAATTTTTTGGAGTTGGAAAGAATATAGACATTGACCAAAATTAAAATTGCCTAAATCTCGAAAAACCTTTTACTTACTGTGAACAGAAAAAAAATGAACTGCAGAGAACCAGAACAGATACTACCTTTTGATTCGAGCCACAAGAGAGGTGTTATCAATCTAATAATACATCTTAGGTAGCCATCCCACCAGTCAACCAGCAACCACTCAGTGAGCTAGCGGAGCTCACCGGCTTGAAAAACATCCTACGACCCTCTGCCCTACTTCAGAAAACGATCGGTACCCGCAGTTGCGGCGTCGCCGGGACCTGTCTATGCGGGTGATGCATCTCAACTTTAATGACAACAAAAACGACTGTAAAGATATTGTCCTTTCGCCACAAAGGCACAATCTGTCCACCGAACACACTAACAATTTCAATAAATATTCATTGTCATCTTGAGTTTCAAAAAAAAAAAAAAAAAAAAAAATTAGCTTTCTTTTCACTTATTTCTCTTTATATGCGAACAACGTTTTCTACAGTTAAAAAAAAAAAAACATATATTCATCAAAACGGACAAAATGGCCGCTAGCAACAACGAGGAAACAAATGAAACCTCTTTTAAACGTTATTAAATGCGGGATTATTCTTTGAATAAAATCAGAAGGAAACACGACCGATTTATCATTAAGGTTGGTTGAGAAAAATCATGAGACTAAAATGATAATAAAAGACTAGCAGGACCTGTGGAAATTCCACAGGGGACTTATTCATATGTAATATATTGATGTTGGCATTCTGGAGATGATCAGCATAAATAGAGGCGCTCTGATATTATTTGTAGCCCTTTTGTTAAAACTGCAAAAGCATTTATCTTTTTACCTCAACTCATTCTATGGCGGTATTTTTTTTTTTTTAAATATGATTAATAAAATTCGTGTTAGTACTTTACGGCATTACGTTTTTTTTTTATTTTTTTTTTTAAGTTAGATAACTAATCGGTAGTAAATGAAAAATAATGTGCAAGTTACGTAGTCACGAGAAACACATGCAGACACACGGGAAGTGGTTACACAATTTATTAATAATGAGATTAAGCACTATAGTTAATGATCATGATAGAATAATAAAAAAAATTCTGATCCTTTTGAACGTTATTGTAAGGTAAGCTAGACAGAAACTATTCGACCTGCAGTTTATATTTTAACTAGCGGGACGCCCGGCGCTGCCCGGTCGTAAAATACGTATAATTATTATATTTTACTGAGACATGTGCGCGCGCGAGTTTCGGTTTGAAGTAAAATATAATAATTATACGTATTTTACGACCGGGCAACGCCGAGCGTCCCGCTAGTTATATATATATATATATGTGTGTGTGTGTGTGTGTGTGTGTATATGTATATACATACACACACACACACACACACACACACACATATATATATATATATATATATATATATATATATATATATATATATATATATATATATATATATATATACTCTAGCTGAGATCGAAACCCAAAACCTAAAAACAGCGAGTCAAGTACGATAATTACTAAGCCAGCTTGACACGTTCTTTAAAAAGTGTTTTCAAAACTACCTATTCTTAACAAAAAGAATCTATCATATGAATGATTCGCGCATGCGCATTCGTGAAACAGTTGACAAACATAAAAATCCGACGCCCCCCCCCCAAGTACCACTTTTTAAATTTTGACCTCTTAGCAGCCCTTTTTTCCGATGTATATCAAAAATTTGTTGAGTATATAGGTTGAGAAATGTCCTCACACACATTCTCGCTTTTATAGATGTATTAAATAGATAGATTAAACGAGTTTTATTTACTCGTTTTCAACCACTGGAAGATGTTACACAAGGTCGGGAGGGTCAAGCAAGCACCCATAGATGATGAGCACTCTAGCCTGTTAACTATTGCATTGGCAGTTCCACCCCGGTAGGGGCGCCTCATGCAGTGAGCAATAAACTTATTCCACTCGAAAGATGGGATGCAACAGCCGGCGAGGATGAACCATCAAGAACTGAACAGGACATCAGTTGTTCTTCAATCAACGGAAAAAATGTCATTTCAAAAATGGCTTCAGTTCTATTGGCTTTGGTGCCAAAGAGAAAACTCTTGGCTGAGAGTTAAATAATCAAGTAATTTTTTTTATTCAAAAAAATCAAATTTTACGTCTGAGTTGCAGTTGTTTTCGTTAGGCATGATTAAATAAATAAAGGGGAGACAAGTCAAATCGAAGTAAAAATCAGTCTCATGTTTAATACGGCTTAGTAAAATCGCTAAAACTCGTAAATTTCGATTTTCTTAGTTTAAAAAAGCTACTTCATCGATTTATGTGATTTTTGGAATATGACATCTTCGTTCTGTAACGAATGCGTACATCATATAAACTTTTCTAGATTTTCTTTTTGCCGCCATAAGTGCGAATTTGAATAAGCACTCAATTTTTTTCTTACAAAACAGCTAAATCAAACAATATGAATACATATTTGAAGATACTTGAAGTATAAAAACCTTTTCCAAATTTATTGGATTCGGTGTTAAATAATCCGAAAAGGGTTGATATGCCGCAAATCAAAACAATCACACCAAACCAATATGGTTAATAAATGTGAAACAACACCTTTAAAGTTCAACTTGGGCATTTATTTTTTTAAGTTTGAAACGTGAGTAAATAAATAAAAATGTAGATTTTTATTATTTGAAGATTTTTTTAAAAAATTTTATTTATTTTATTTTATTTTTTTCCCTATTCTTTTTCCTTTGAAGAAATCGCTGTACTTCCGCTGGTGTCGACCCCACAACAAGTTCGTCTTGGCTTCTCCTCTTTGCCCACGTATCGATTCGGTGTCTACTCGACATGTTGGATAAAAGCCGGCACTGAAATGGGACCATACATCGGTAGAATTGTGCAGAGAGAAGAAATCAACATGACTGCACCGAATGAACTCATGTGGGAGGTAGGTTTATTTACTTTTGTCTCCATGTACTTTTCTTTTTCTTTCTTTTTATTTTTTAACTAGCGGGGGTACCCGGCGTTGCCCGAGTGTTTGTTTCCGGGACGGGGGGGGGGGAGTTTTAAAAAATGTTATGGTAGGTAAGTAGGAAGGATCAAACTCGGAGTCATGAGTAAAAGTAGGAAAATAAAGTGTGAAACCCCCCCCCCCCAAAAAAAAAAAAAACATCTGCAACGTTAACAGTTCGGCCACCAAGAAAAGTCCATTCCAGTTGTTTAGGAAAAAAAACAAAAAAAAAAAAACAAAAAAAAAAAAAACGACTACGGTAGGTCGGCGCGAACGTAAAAATATAATGTGAATTGTCCAGCACGCTAACCACTACGCCACAGAGCACTGCAGCTTAGTTTAGTGATTGTAAATAACTTCACATGAAAGAACTACGAAGCCAAACCGGTGTTCTCTTCTCAACTGTTCCTTGTGAACGATCCCCAAACGGTGTTAAGTGGTGGCAGGGGGAGGAGGAATTTATTAGAGAGAAAATATTTTACCACATCCATTGATCTTAACCGATTTTGGCCGTGACTTCTCAGCAGAAAAAGTATAGAAATCTAAGATTATCGAGGAATTTGAGAAATAATAAGCCTATAACACACCTCAGATATTGTTCTGCCGTTTGTGCATATTATATTTGCATGAAATATCTTGATTTTTAATCCTATTAATGTCAAAATCCGACGGGAAAAAATGAGTTCATTTTATTTATATAGATAGAAGATAGATAGATAGAAGATAGAATAGAAGAAGAATAGATAGAAGAAGATAGATAGAAGAAGATAGAAGAAGATAGAAGATAGATAGAAGAAGATAGAAGATAGAAGAATAGATAGAAGATAGATAGAATAGATAGAATAGAAGAAGAGAAGATTATTACACGTTCTCTGATAAAATCGCGGTACTGAATTGCTTCCCTCAAAATGTTAAGTCACTCCATATATATATATATATATATATATATATATATATAGTAATTTATAAAATATATATGGCGATTAAGCTACACTGAATATTCTGCGTTTCATCCAACTATAGGATTCGTTAGGCTTATGCATAAGCCTGACGAATCCTATAGTTGGATGAAACGCAGGATATTCAGTGTAGCTTAATCGCCATATATATTTTATAAATTACTAACTAGCTCTACCTACGTATTGAGCACTTTTGAAGTAAATACTTAAAGTTTACGCATAAATCTATACTTTCGTATAGTAAATTTATGTGAATAAATGAAATAGTTATATATATATATATGTATATATATATATATATATATATATATATATATATATATATATATGTATATATATATATATATGTATATATATATATATATATATATATATATATATATATATATATATATATATATATATATATATATATATATATCCGAAAGAGCTACATGGTAAGAAGCTGATGATCCCCGTTTTCTATTCACAAAATTTTAGTTAAGGTTTTCTCTTTTCATCCTTATATAGTTAAATTCTGTTTTAAAATTGAAGACTTTTGCGAAATCGGCTTATGCAAGTGCTAAGTATATTTCTATTTAACAGTTTTAGTTAAGGCTTTTTTTTTTTTCATCCGTATATAAATGAATTCTCTTTGGTCATTATATTTTTTTTTAGAAATCGGATTAAGTAGGTGTTTGGTCTGCGATAGGTTAAGATTAATATTTTTTTCCTTCTGTTTATCTAAACTACATTCTTTATTTTTTATTTTTGCATTTTTTTATTCAAAGCTTCTTCAGACTATATATATATATATATATATATATATATATATATATATATATATATATATATAGTAAGTTATAATATATATATATAGTAAGTTATAATATATATATATACATATAGTAATTGCACACTGTTGAAAATGTGAGGTGGCATGATTACGCATAAATCTATACTTTCGTATATTAATTTATGTGATTAAATGAAGTAGTCATATATATATATATATATATATATATATATATATATATATATATATATATATATATATCTTGATAGAAAAATAAAAGTAAATTGTTTATATTTCACATATTATTCCCTTTATAGAACTTGTTTTATGTTTTTTTTATCGAACAATTCTATTTTTTTTCTACAAACAGATCTTCGATGACCGAGGTGAGATCATCTACTTTCTGGAAGCTGATCACGGCACCTACTCTTCATGGTTGTCTTATGTTAACTGTGCTAGAAATGACGAAGAACAGAATCTAGAAATCTATCAGTCTGGCAGAGAAATCTACTACAGAGCCACTAAGGTAATCATTTAGTTTGTTCAATTTTTGTTTGTTTTGTTGCGTAGACATTTTGTAAACATTGTTTTTAAAAAATAAAAAATAATACTTCTATTATGTTTTAAACGACTGTAATAGTTTATTTTGGAAGTATATTTCATAAAGAAAATTGACAACCCACTTTAAAAACAGAAATTACGAGTTTTATATATTTTATTCGCAGTTTTTTGTTGACTCTTCTGGCGGCCATGTTGTAAGCCCTAACGGTATTTTTGGAGATTACCGTCAATTCTAGGTCTCCATTCTAAGACACGTCAGCTCCCTCCCCGGTGAAGAGTGAGACAACCTGTTAAACCGCCCGCTCTGCTCAACGTCCAAATTCCAACTCCAATTATTCTTCTCAGCTAACTAGAACCACGCAACATACACGTAGTTCCGTCAACTAACCAGATACTTCCGGTAAGCTTGTCCATGATATGATTTTTATTATATTTTGACAGATTTTATCAACATTCTTCATATTCATCTCTTGTTTATCTCTCCAGTTAGATAGATAGATAGGTAGATAGATAGGTCGAGATGAATAGACACAGAAATAGATAGATAACAAGATTGAGAGATATATCGATAATACATGTATAGATAAATAGATAGATCGACAAGTTAAAAAGTAAACTGATCATTAAACCTGCAGACATATTTCTAATTATTCTACGCATGCGCAAAATTTTAAATCTTTCTTATCTATCTCTCCATAGCTCAAACGACTAAGAAATACTTTTTTGTTTCGACCTTCTACATAACAAGGTGGCATGATGTGACCCTCACTGGAAATCACACTAAAGACCATAACCGTGTCCGGAAATTTTGTTTTCGACACCCTGCGCACGTCCTGTTATTCGTGGCAATCCAGCGATACATTTTGATGGTGCTGGCAATTATCATGTTGTCATAACTTGGATCGGTAGAGAGCATGAGTTGTACAGCGGCCCATCTCCGATCTCGCTCATTGAACATTGTGTCACTTTCAGACATGATAGAAGGCTCCTATCGCTCTTGGGATTTGTATAGAACTGGCCAAGTAGATGGTTTGCAATCAAAAAGAAAAAAGAAAAAAAAAAGAAAAGGAAACTGGTTTTCATCAAACGAAAATGGAATCATTTCGTCTTTTCTAGGGCGGCAATTTTATCGTTCCACCCTATAGATAGATTTGGGTAGTCTATGTGCTAATCCTAGCAAGAGTTCACATTCACCATAATACCGCAAACACACCGGGGGGGGGGGGCGTCCTACTTAATATTTCCGAGTCACATCGTTTCTTTTTTTAAATAAATAAATAAATAAATAAAAAGTAAATAAACAAATATATATATATATATATATATATATATATATATATATATATATATATATATATTGTGTGTGTGTGTGTGTGTGTGTGTGTGTGTAATGTTCTAGGCAGAAACAAATTTTTGTAATAAAAGCAGTTTGAGTGTAACGTAAATACCGTCACGTGGTCAGAGCTATTCGCGAAATATTCAATCTTATATTTTGGTATTAAAATTACATGGACAGGCCGGTTCCTTATTAAATTAGAGCTGGATTTATCGTTACCAAAATCTGAAATGATAACACGTCCAACATTTTTATTGTTTTTAATATTTTTTTATTGTATTATTGTGAGATTTAACATCTCATTTGTTTGTTTGCTTGTTTGTTTTATTGGTCTGAATAATAATATTCATGCCACATAGAATCTTTTTTGATCTCACGTATCAATGAACCTCGCTAAAATGTCACATTTTCTTTCTTTCCGTTTTTTTTCTTCTTCTATTGTTTAGACTTTCTCCAAGCGGCCATTCTAATATTTCTGGCGGCTATAAATACTTCCCCCATTTCAAGAATATTCCCCACATATTATGAACGAACGCAATTAGCCCCCATTTTTAATTTTTGCAATCAAAAATTTATTCATTTTGACATTTTTGCTTTCCTTTATCTTTTGTTATCATTTTCCTTTCTTTATTTTTTATACGTCCTTTATTTTCCGCCATTTTTCTTTTCACTTTCTCATAAGTCCCTTCCTCCCTTTTTCTTTACATGTCTGATCTGTATTCGTCGAATTTCTGTTTTTCGATTTTAACTTAAATTCTTCCTTTTCTTAAACCAATCTTAATTTCTTTTTGTAATTTTTCATTGTTTCTGATTATTTCCATCGTTTTCCTTATTTTCTGCTTTATTTCCTTCACTTTTACTTTATATTTCTTTCTTTTTTCTTTCATTTTTTTATCTATATAATACTAGCGGGGGTATTCGGCGTTGCCCGGTTGTGGCGAAGTATTATGGTAAAGGTATTGATCAACGGTGCCCTAAAAAAATGTTTCAAAAAAATCAAAAATCAAATAAAATAAATAACAACCGCCCTAAAAAAATGTAAATGGCAGCGAGTACCTGCGCAAGAGCAAAAAAAAAAAAAAAGTAGTAAGCAAGCAAGCAGGCAGGCAGGCTCGAACCTGTAACGGTAAGAGGAAAATGGAGTGAAAAAAGTGAACGGTTTAGTCGTGGCGTTCGAAATAGGGCTACTCATTGCAATGCGTATGATGACTTTGCAAAAATGTCGACAAAAAAGTGAGACCCTCCTTGTAAAAAACAGCCCATTTAAAGGTAAAAGAATGAATGTCTTTGGCAAATTTTTGGATATTTGTCTGCCGAGAGATTGAGCTTTCAAACAATACCAATTTTGTCAGTGTTGGTCGCGTGTGTCGAAAGTTTTAGCGAGATATACATACATACATACATACATACATACATACATACATACATACATACTAATAGACAGGTGAGATTTTGGTAATAGATTAAAACGTTACTTTGACTTTGAATGTTTGTTCGTACACAAATAGAAACATATGATTGGTTGACAAAAAAGGAATAGGCTGAGTACGCATTAGTAAGGCAGTGGTTTTTGTCAATACCAAAGTTCGAATCTCGCATAAGTTCACAGAATTTTCACACTCTGGATATATGTTTAATAAATTAAAAAAAATATGTACAACTTAACAATTCAAAAGCAAATTTAAAAAAATATATTTAAAAAAATTAAATGACCTTTTCTAGATATAAAGGTTAAATGAACTTTTGTAGATATAAAGGTTAATCGGCATTAGATCAAAGCAAATTATTTTTGTTTAAAAACATAATTTTTAATGCTTTTCTTGCACTTGTGTATTATTATCGAGGAACAACAACTTTTTTGATTCATTTTCAAGAGTGTAGAACAAGGGGAGACAATACAATGTCACAACCGGGGAAATCGAAAATGTCAACAAATGTCAACAAAACTACAATAACACAAAATAAAATATTAATTATCTGAACATTTACTGAATTAAAATAAAATTAAAAAAAAGTTTTTTATTATTAGAATTTATTTATTTTTATTTTAATTCAATAAACGTTCAGATAATTAATGTTTTATTTTGTGTTATTGTATTCTTGTTGGAATAAATTGCATTGTCTCCCCTGTTCTTCGTTCTTCAAAATAAAACCAAAAAAGTTGTTCCGCGATATTAATGCACAGGTGCTGTTTTTTTGTTTGTTTGTTAATAAACAACACGTTAATACATTCACCGTGGTTTCCTACTCTCTCTCAGATACTGTGCTAATGTCGCTAAAGTAACGGTATGAAGTATTTTTCTTTAATGAGAATATTCATATTTTATATTGTATTTTTATCGATTGATTATTTGCGTTTATCGATTTTTTTATATATTTATTTCTACTTCATATTAAGTTTTGCAATACATTTTTTCTTTCATCCGTTTTTTCTTCGAAATTTGTTTACCTTTCCCATTTTTATGATGTTAATTTATGTTTGTATATTTTCTTGCTTGCCTTATGCAATTTTTAATTTGTTTTTCTGGAGTTTAAAAAATTTTCTTTCCATCGTTAAATAATATATTATAGTATATTTTACGACCAGACAATGCCGGCCGCTCTCGCTTGTATAAAATAATTCCAGAAACTATGCGTTTCTGGAATTATTTTATACTAGCGAAAGCGGCCGGCTTCGCCTGGTTGTAAAATACGCTTAAATATATTTTAATTCATGCAGACTTCATTTTTATCAATATAGAGCCAATTAGATTTCGTATTTATTATTATTGAGCCAATTCTCAATTGACTACTATATTATAGCTAATGTATACTGCTGATTTCCAAAGTTAAAAAAGAAAATGACTTAGGTACCATCAGCTGGAATCGAAACTAAAACATTTAGTGCCCCAGCCGCGTTCCCCACCATTTGAGCTATGGAGAGATAGATAAGAAAAATTTAAAATTTTGCGCATGCGCAGAATTAATAGAAATATGTCTGCAAGTTGAAATGAACAGTTTGTATTTTAACTTGCCGACTTCTGTATAAGTTTTATTTTTTTACTCGTTATAAACCATCCTTGATGTACGGCACAATCACGTTGACACACCGGTTTTCACCAGATCACCGAAGTTAAGCAACGTTGAGCCTGGCCAGTACCAGATGGGTGACCATTTGGGAAGGTTAGGCGCTGTATGTACCTCCTGGGAAGGTTGGGTGTGGGGCCAGCACCCTCACCCTGTAAAAAAGAACTCCTAGCTACAAAAGCGTCTACAAAAAGTTGCAGATAGCCTATGCCGCCCCACCCTAGGGGCTCAAGGGCTATGGAAATCATCCTTGGTGTATGATTGCTATTTCTTATTAATTTCAGTGTTATGTGACTTTTAATTTAAGAGTTTATCGGTTAAATATTCTCACACAGATATATACGCATATACATACATTTGTTTTATTTGTATAGATTTATTTATTTTTTTAAAAATTTTCTATAGTCTCGTTTTTGTTTTTATATTAAAGAAAAGAATCATCTGGTAAATATGAATAGATCTCTCTACATTTTCGGAAAGTTATCAAAATAATTGACAAACGACAAAGCAAACAGGGGTGAAAAAACAAAAACACATACAAAAAGAAAAACGAAAAACAAGAACAAATATTTTAATAAATGTTATTAGGTACGTGCAAAATGAACTCCGATGCTAAAAATGTATAAACATTTTGACCCCTCCTTTTACTTAAAAATTCACCAAAAATCAGGAAATTAACCAATTTTAATGAAATTTTCATTATTTATCAAATAATAATCATTACGCACTGCCAAAGGATTGAGAAGAACAGAGCGCATAATTCCGTGACGTCAGACTTGTGTTAATTATACGAAGTATGGAGCAGCAAAGACGACTTAATGATATTTTAAAACCTTTGTGTATCTTCAAACTGCAATTAACAATTAATCTTCGTTATAATTGTGTTAGGTTTTAAGATTCACACAGCTTAATGATTAATAATATTTGTTGACGCCCCATCCATGGGATTAATGGACGTCACTTCCTCTGGTGACGTCACTTCCGGTATCAAGTAGATTGGTACGCGACCAAAGAGGTCGGGTACACACGCCCCACCGTTGAGGAATGGTATTGCTCAACTCGCGTTGTCTGTAATATATGTGAATACGTTCGTTTCCTAAAAATCCTGTGTTCCTTCGTTCTTATTACCATTTAACCTCATAACAATATTATAAACATTTGTATATTAAATATGAAATACTGTTTTACTAAACATGTACGACTGTGCATTTGGTTAATTATCAACTTTCATACTTATTTGACAGAAAGAGACAAACTAGATATCTTAGTGGTCTACAAAATGTTTATTGTTTGTGCAATAATATTTTTCAATCGATTTTAATCTGGCGATAAAATAGCTGGTAAGAGTCATGTTTATATTATAACTTAATATTATAAAAAAATATTAAACAACATTAATTAAAAATCTATGTTTTAACCGAACATTTTGAAATAATGGAATTTTAACGGTTTTAATCTTTTAAAAATTAATTAATTTTTAGGAAGTTTTTTTTTTCTTCGCAACTCAACTGATAATAGTATATATTAATTAGAAAAAAAAACACCATTTAAAAAAACAAAAACAATAATATTAAATTTATATCAGTTTTTAAATTGCAACTTTAAGGTAAGTTTTTGTTCAATACGTGTATTTAAACTTAAATAAATAAATAAATAAATAAATATTTTTTACTTATCTGAACTTTTATATTTCATAATAAATAGAAATTTCGATCAATTTAAATATGTTTTGTTTAAATTTCCAAAAAAAAAAAAAAAAATAAATAAATAAATGTGGGAGGAGGGAACACGCACTAAAAAATTATTTCCCCTCATATATTTTACCGAAACTGCATTTTATATGTAAGTTCATTCTAAAATGGATAAGTATCGAAAATTTCATGAAAATCTGATCATTAGTTGATTTTTGCTAGATTTATTAAACACGGGTATGTTTACTACATGAGAACGTTATTTTAAAGTATCAATTATGTAAACAGAATTTTCGTCTCGCAATTTCATTATTTTCGTACGATCCAAAAAATTTATTACTTGTTTATTTTGCCCTTCTTTTAAATAGTACAAAAGTTATATTGATAATATTAACTTATAATAAAGTTAAATCGTGTTACATATAGGAGGGGTTTATTCTGTGGTAAATTTTGGAGACCACGGAATATAATGAACACATTATTTTATTTAAAACTTAGTGAAAACACATTATTTTTAAACCAAAAGTTATATTTACTAAATTTATGATTTTCAGTAGTAGTAGTAAAAAAAAAAAAAAAAAATGCATGAATTTATTTATTTTTTTTTTGTGAAAATAAAGCATTATAAATTATATATATATAATTGTAATAATTAAAATAAAATATTTACTTTTTACAGAAACATTACGAAAAAAAGCCTCTAAAGTCCGTATTGAAAAAATAAATGAATTACGAACTACTGATATAATCATTGAATTAAGCATTGTTTATTTAATATTTTCACACAAAAATTATAATTGCAAAACTATTTCTACTTTTATTTGAATTACAGGTTTCGTATAATTTTCATATATATGATTCTAATATTTTCCTTGCTTGCATGATTGTGAAACTTTTGGCGTAACATAATTTTTATATAATATTGAAAAATAAAACTTCTTTTTTTTTAATTTAAAAGCAAGAATATAGAAAAATAATTAAATTAAATACTGGTAAAAATTAGACAAACGTTCACGATAGGAATATATGGATACACATCTGGGATAAAAAAAAAAAAACTCCTCCCTTTAACTACCTGGGAGAAACAACTACCTCCCTTTAACTACCTGACGTCATTTCAGCCAGCCTTTCGACGGTCTGATATTTTGGGCTTTCATATAATTCATGTGACGAGAACTTTTTTTTTTTTTTTTTTTGGTTGAACGAAGCGAGAATCTCAATCTAATTAAGCTATGTCTTGTACAAACAAGGCGTTTTTTTTTTTAATTATTTAATTCAATATCGCAGGAATTTACTAATTATCTTTGAAATAGACCCAGAAAACTAATATTTATCTTTCAAAGGATTTTTACAATGAATTTATTTAACTTCCAAATTTAGTTGAATTAGTTAGCTCGCCGTGAAAACATTTTTTATAACTTTTTTTTCACATGTACAAATATTTTTCCATTTGGAAATTAACTTTAGTCTTTAATCTTTCAAATATAATAAAAAAAGTAGTCAGAAACCTACAAAAAATCGATAATCGCTGAGAAAAAAAATTAAACAAAATACGATTAATAACATTTATCGGATATATTTCTATCAGTAGTTAGTTTGGTGATTTTTCGATTTTTGTGCAATTATTGAGGCTCGACTATGGCTCTAATGAGATTATTATTATTATTATTATTATTATTATTATTATTATTATTATTATTATTATTATTATTTTATTTTTTATTTTTTTAATCCGACAGGTTTAATTTTTATTTTAAATTTTGATAAACACACACACACACACACACACACACACACACACACACACACACACACACACACACACACACACACACATTTTTCACTCTTTTTTTGTTTTATTGCTTATTCGAATAAATGTCCTTTTTTTATATTAATTCAGCTTTTGTTTTCATATATCGTTTAAATATTGCAAGTTTCTTCTTGCTCAAAGTTTATTCAAAAAAAGAAATAAGCTTGAGGCAAAAAAAAAATACAGAAAAAGAACAACAACAACAACAACAACACTAACAAAAAATTAAAAAAAGAGCAAAGTCTTTTTGTCTTTTTGTTGTTGTTGTTGTTGTTGGTGTTTTTTTATATCCTTCATTTTTATTTATCACTTCCCTAGAGTTCCTTCTGCTTTACACCTTTTTTCTTTACTTTCTTCGCACATCTTCCTAATAAAAAATGACCCCTCCTCCCACCACCACCTCGCCTAACGTTGGGATCGTCCGGTCTTCGAGTTATTAAAAACAATCATCCAACAACAGAAACGATCGTTATAAAACAACAAGCGATATTCGCTAACGCCTGTTCGCTGTCACCATCTCCCGTCCGGTCGGACCAAAACGCAAACGTAAAGGATGCGTCTAAGGAGGCGTCGTTTAGCGAATCCTTGCGCTGCTGGTGCCACCAACGAACGCACATCCACCACCCATACGACGACTGACCCAAACAAAACAATCGAGTTGCCCTCATCCTGGTTGACGATCCAATTTACGGCCTTTCACTTTACAACTTTAAAGGAAGAGTAAGATGATGCCGACACCCCCCTCTCTCTCTCTCTCTCTCTCTCTCTCGCCACAAGCAAAAGATACCCGGACTTCTTGCGTTCTTTCTTCCCTTCCTACACAAAGTATTTTCTGTCTCGTTTCACGTCAAAGTTGTACTTCATTCATCACGAGTTTTGAGTTTTATCGTGGCGTTCGTTGTCGACTTCGGGACATTTATTTATTTATTTTTTTAAATATTTTTTTATTTTTTATTTATTATTATTATTATTATTATTATTATTATTATTATTATTATTATTATTATTATTATTATGGGTTTGTATTACTGTACACATAGATTCGAAAAAGTTGTCAAAAAACAAATATATAACAAACAAATGTTATCAAAGGCAAGATAAGTTACTTTTCTACCAAACTGGATATATTTTTCGTGCTTTTTATTCAATGTAACATGTTTATTCAGCTCGAAAAACATGCAGTGTTTACCGATGTATTGGAAAATTCAAAATGGCGCCCGACTCTCTCTTTAACACGGTAAGTTCAGGAAAAGATGTTATAAATAATAAACTAGACAAAATACTGTTAGAAATTCGCTTAATATATGTTACCGTGACATAAGTTGACATATATTCGGTGGTTTTTAATAGTATTTTGTCTAGTTTATTATTTATAACACCTTTTCGCAAATTACCACGTTAAAGAGAGTGTCGGGCGCCATTTTGAATTTTCCAATACATCGGTAAACACTGCATGTTTTTCGAGCTGAATAAACATGTTACATTGAATAAAAACACAAAAAATGTATCCAGTTTGGTAGAAAAGTAACTTATCTTGCCTTTGATAATATTTATTTGTTATATATTTGTTTTTTGACAACTTTTTCGAATCTATGTGTACAGTAATACAAACCCATTATTATTATTATTATTATTATTATAATAATAATAATACTAACGACTCGCGACAACATAATCATTCACTGCATTCTTCGGTTAACTGTAGTATTAAAAACACTGGTAGCTCGTCTATGACTGTTGTAGATGTTCGGCGTATTTGTTTACTCCCCCCCCCATACAATTCATAAAACTTATATTAGGTTGGTGCAAAAATAATGTCATTTTTATATATAGTTAAACGACATTATTTTTGCATCCAACTAATACCTGTACATATACACCCACGAGATCCATCAATCACGATAAACGGCGAGAAATTAAAAGTAGTACTAGACCTGGTAAGTACACTAGCTATCAATGGCCGTGCAGATAAACTGCCGCATCTATAGTGCGTCTGCTTCATTCGGAAAACTAGAAAAACGATTATGGTCAAGGAACAGCATTCGAAACAAAATGCAAAGTTTATAAAGTAGTGGTATTACCTGCTCTACTATATTCAGCAGAAATCTACACACTGTACATGGATTACATAAAAAGGTTGAAAGCAATACAACAGCGCTAGGTGTATCAGAATTTTTGTAGGAATTTTTGACACCCCTAACACGAAACTGCGAATAAAATATAAAAATCTCGTAATTTCTCTGTTAAAAGTGGGTTATTTATTTTCTTTATGGATTATACTTCCAAAATAAACTATTAAAGTTGTTTTAAAAGTAATAGAAATATATATTTTTTTAAAAACAGTAATGAATTTTCCGAACGCAATATTTTTCAATTTTTAAACTTTAAAAATCTATCAAAATTTTTCTATTGATTCTATTTTTACGATATTTTAAGGGTCAATGTGAAATTTTATGCTCTTTCCAATAAACCGAATATAATATTTTAGACAAACGTTTTTTTTTAAATTCACGCCCCCCTCTATTTTCAAGTTTCTATTAAAAAGTAAATAATTAATTTACTCACCGAAAAGTAAATAATTAATTTACTCACAAATTGAAGAGAAAAGGTCAATAAATAATATATTCAAATTAAAAAAAAAAAGTAGTGTTTTTTAGAATTTTACCTGTAAAGTTTGAAGTTTAAAACCTTTTTTTAAAAACCACGTTATTTGTTTTTTCTTTTTTTTTTTTTTAATGGAACCTTGGTCCTTGCTCCTTTAATTGAAAAAAAAAATTAGGGCTTGAATTACATTTTTCGAGTAGTTATAAGCTTGGAAAGACAGGGGGTCGAATAATTCACTCCTCCCATTTTGAAATGTCTATTAAAAAGTAAATAATTAATTTATGTACCAAAGTCTTATATATTAGAAATTAAAGAGAAAAGGTCAAGAAATAATATATTCAAATTTAAAACAAAAGAAGAACTGTTTTTTAGAAATTTACCTGTAAATTCCGAAGTTTAAAACCTTTAAAAATAAAAAAAACACGTTTTTTTTTAATGAAACCTTGGTCCTTGCTCCTTTAATTGAAAAAAAATTAGGGCTTGAATTACATTTTTCGAGGAGTTATAAGCTTGGAAAGATGGGGTGGAATTATTCACTATTTTCACGAAATTTCTGACACACCTACAACAGCGCCACTAGGTGTGTCAGAATTTTTGGGGAATTTTTTACACCTCTAACAAAAAACAGCAAATCTATAACATAAAGCTGTGTGTGTGTGTGTGTGTGTGGTCACGAATAGGCTCCTATATGGTTGACTATTTTAAAAAACTGATTACATATAATGATAGATGTATCGAGACACAGGAATGGGTATATTTGATCCGGCATAATGATAGTTCATTAAAATTGTGGGGTCTACGTTCGCGCCTGGTCCACAAAGTATGGAAATAAAAAATTAAAAAATTAAAAAAAAAAAACGTTTACAAGTGTTTTTGATATAGATGTACATAAGAATACTTTGATAAGTATGTTTTA
This sequence comes from Euprymna scolopes, assembly GCF_053919585.1. Lineage (NCBI taxonomy): Eukaryota > Metazoa > Mollusca > Cephalopoda > Sepiida > Sepiolidae > Euprymna > Euprymna scolopes. The sequence continues at coordinate 20,652,209 of NC_136491.1, forward strand.
ACTTAAATAGGGATGGTATAATAAAATTGTGGGGTCTGCGTTCGCGCCTGGCCTCCATAGAATGGAAATAGGCACAAACTTTAATAAAGACTTTTCATATCTACCTGCATAAGTATACTTTGATAATTATGTTTCAGTTTGAAGAAATATGGTATAATAAAATTATGGAGTGTTTGTTCGCACCTGACCTCCATAGAATGAAAATATGTCACAAAGTTTAACAAGGTTTTTTTTTTTTATATATAGATCCACGGATTATTGTGATAAGTGTTTCAGTGTGAACAAGTATGGTATAATAAATTATGGGGTTTATCTATTTTATTTTTACTTTCATCATATTTTGCTTTGGTTTTGATACCCCAAAATTCGAAGCTATCTCTTTACAACCTTTCCTTTTCATAACCTATCATACTTTCATAAATCAGAGTCCATTTTCTGTAGGCTGTTTTTAAACCCAGTCAACGACGGGCACTTTTGCTAGTAAAATATAAAAAACTCGTAATTTCTCTTTTTGAAGTGAGTTGTTTATTTTCTTTATGAAATATCCTCCCAAAATAAACTATTAAAGTCGTTTAAAAAATAATAGAAATATTATTTTTTCAAAAACAGTGTTTACAAAGTGCCTGCACGCCTTAATGCAGCCATTTTGTTTACATAATGAAATCAATTGAATTTTACGAGTTCATTTTTTTTAATTTTTCACTTTAAACCTCTATCAAAATTTTTGTATTGGTTCAATTTTTACGATATTTTCAGGTTTAATGTGAAATTTTATGCGCTTTCCAATCGACCGAATATAATATTCTAGATAAAGTTTTTTTAATTCACCCCCCATTTTGAAATGTTTATTAAAATGAAAATAATTAATTTTCTCACCTCAAATTTATATATCACAAATTGAAGATAAAAGATCAATAAATAAAATAAGCTAATTAAAAAAAATACAGTTATTTGCAAATTTACCTGTAAAGTCCAAAGTTTAAAACTTTTTTTTTAAAACCACGTTGAATTTTTTTTAAGTGAAACCTTATAATCTTCTTATACTGCACAGAAAGTTTCGTTTAATTACGACCATCATTTCTATTTCATTCAATGTTTTTTTTTAGATATTAAAAAAAAATTCACTCCATAAAAAAGAAATGAAATATATTAAATAAAAAAATCGTGTATTTTTTTGAGAAAAGAAAACAAAAATTCCTCGACTATTTTTTTTTTTAAGGTAAAAACTTATAAGTAAAATGTGACTTGTTCCTAACTATGGTGACACATATTTTTTCACGCACAAGGCTAGACGGCTAATGCGAACATGTGATTTTTACGTCATTCTGTCCATCCGTATTTCAAAACAAGAACAAACACCGCTTCCGACGTTTCGCTAAATCCGTAACAATGCTTACGTAATGGCGGCTTTTTCAAATAGTTGTTTAAAAAATTTTATTTAAAAAAGACATAAAATTTAAAATATAAATATGGATAAATTCTTAACAATGAATAATGGAAATACCCATTGAATAGTAGTTTTTTTTATAGGTAAGTGATTATTTGGAATTTATATATACATATATTTATCGAAGCAAGTTAAAAGTCGTTGACTTTCTTTAAATCTTTTTTAAAGAAAACCGATTTAAAAACACAAATATTGCATAATTTGCTATTAAACCTGTTATTTTTTTTTTAAATTTGGTCTTTGCTCCTTTAATTGAAAAAGAAATGAGGGTTTGAATTACATTTTTTTTAAAGTAGTTATACGCTTGGAAAGATAGGAGGTCGAATTATTTAACTTTTTATCACGCATTTTTAATGTCGGTTTCTGACACTGCTACAGCGCCACCTAAGAAAAATGATGAAACTTGAATGGAACTATCTTATACCAAATGTTGAAGTACTCAACAGAACTAACATGGACAGCATAGAACCCGTACTCGCGACTACACAACTGCGATTAACTGGACATGTGGCCAGTATAGAAAACAATCGCATTCCAAAAATCCTATTGTATAGAGAATTGGAAAATAGATACAGAAATATTTGTGGGCAGAAACTCCGCTACAAGGATATGATAAAGCGCCACCTAAAGGCAATGGATATGAACACGAAAAATTGGGAAGAGCTAGCAAATAAAGGCACAAATAAAGGCACAAATAAAGGCAAAAATAAAGGCCAGGTCTGAAAGAAAACATTACCAAAGGTACAACCCTGGTAATGTGGGGAAACTTTTCACACTGAGCGTGGAATGCTACAACGCTGTAGGATAAAGCACCGAGACCCTGAATAGTCATCTTCAAATGATGCTGATGATGATGATGATGACTGTATAAAATACATGTTTATAGATATCGCTCCAGGCAAAGTATGAATCCACTTAATGTAAGGAGTTAATAAATGAAGACAAGATATCTCATTTTAACATTAAATAGCAGCTTTATTGATCATCTTCGTTTGTAGGTTTGTATTTGGAAAGTGTTAGTATTGAAAAGAGTTACTGTGTAATGACGTTGGTGTAAGATTTGACAGGCCTATTGAAAGAGAAAGAGTTCATGGATGTATGTGCCTTAAGTAGAAACGTGCATCACGGAAGATCAGAAGCATTCCTGTAGGATGAGAAAGAAAGCTCGCGTGTGTATCGCATTGAAGACCGTGTGCGGAGGTAGCCATATTGGCTTGTGTGTATTAATGTCTTAGTCGAACCTCAGGCCCGGGGGAGTTGTGTGGCGTCCCTTGTGGAGTTGTTGAAAATAGTCTGTGCTACGTGGAGATATCTTCAGGCCGAGTGCAAGAAATAAAGAAAGAAAAAAAGAGGGAAAGTTGCCGTCATTTAACTTTTTATAAACTCGGCCACATGACTGATAGCTGACTTCTGATTGGACAAGCCAGAAAGGAAGTGTGTTCAAAATCTCCAGCCGCGAGAATTCGCTCCTGTTGATGTTCCCTGCAATTATGTCTGCTATAAGCACTTCAATAAATAAAATAAAAAATAAAATTAGTAAATAGCAATAAATAAACAAACAAAACTAACCAACAATAAATATATCGGTAGAACTCAACCTAGAAACCAGCAATTCCTCCCCTTTGTCAGAAACATGGCTCACGCAATGTGAGGATTAATGGACAAAATAAGAGAAGTGACAGTAACAGGGCTGCCGAAAATAGCCACACTTTCTACTCTCCATGAATATCTAATATTAAAGAGTGATTCAAAAGTAACTCCCTATTTTAAAATACAAACAATTTATTTTTGAAATATAATTCATACAATGAATATAGGAAGAAAGTTAACCAGGAATCGCATAAATTTATTTCACAAACTTTTGCGGAAAGGTCATAACTTCATGTATTTGTCCTCATGGAAGAACTCCATCTTCTATATATATAAAAGGCAAAATGTGTGTGACCATTTCGTGTATGTCTTCAAAAGGCTTCTTTCGCACGCGCTCCCGGGTTCGTTACTATCGCTTAAAACTGTGTATATAGGTCCTATATCATAATATCTAGGAATTAGGAAAGCGCGTAGCGTATAGATTTATTTACGTCGATTTTTACAAAATTATTGTTATTTTGGCTTCTCGCGTGTTGATTGGGCTTTTTAGTATAAATAAAATGAAACTAAACTCAAACGGACGTGTTCGCGGCAATGCGAATTTATAGTTATAGTTAGATAAATAAATTCAAACACATCTACGCTGTATGTCGCGGTGGCCCCATGGTAACATCGAATTTTTTTTTTTTTTTTACACATTAATTTCCAACTCAAGGGTACGGGTTCGATTCTCCTACTCACCTACCAAAATATTTTTTTTTATTATTATTTAACCCCCCCCCCCCCCGGAGTTTTGATTTACCTCAAGACACCCGGGCATCGCCGGGTACCCCCCGCTAGTCTTGTATAAAAATCAAATATTCAACATTGTCCCAAGCACTAATAATTGGCTAATTCATCTATCAACATAATGACGTACCTACACACTTTGCTATGGTTGTTCGTGAATGGCTGAGTGCCCAATTCCCTGAAAGATGGATGGGTCGCCGCAGTTCACACGAATAGCCATCCTGCGACATTTTTTTCTCTGGGGTTGGCTGAAAGAACAAGTTTACTCAACCAAGCCTAGAAAGAAGAACTTGAAAGGCGAATACATGTCTTCATGACTACCATTCCGCAAGAGTTTCTTGTAAAATCAATTAAATTTTGAATAAAAGTCCATGCATTTTTATTTTTCTCTTATATTCATTAATACGATTGTATTCTATAAATTATATTACAAAAACTTGCATAAATCTATCTTTATATAAAAGTGAAATTGTATGTGATGTGTCTGTCTGTGTGTGTATACTTCCCTATCAAATTATTCTGTCAGTTTTCAGTCTACAGACTCGAGATTTGACATAAGGAGTATTGAGATTTGGAAAAATCTTTTTAATCGGTTTTTGGCCAGAAATTTGGCTAGCAAGGGACCAAAGTTAAACGATTTTACCGTTGACCACTCTACCAAACTCCTCCGCCAATTTTGTGTCTAAACACTTGAAATTTTAGATATAGGTTACTTGGATATGGATAGAATTTTTTAACTTGATTTAAGCCTAAAACAGTAAATGTTAAGGGGTAAAAATTGGGATCAATATTAAAAAAAAATTAACTCTCAGCCAATTTTTGGTCTAAACAAATTTTACATAAAGTGTATTCAGACATAGGGCAAGTTTTCTAATCGTTTTTTTGCCGAAAATTTAGTTGTTAAGGAGTCAAGGTTAAAAAAATTTGACCTTTGCGGTCTCTAGAAAACTATTCAGCCAATTTTGGGTCTAAACATTTGAAATTTTACATAAAGGATATTCAGACATGCAGCAAGCTTTTTAATCAGTTTTTGGGCGAAAATTTGGCTGCCAAGAGGTCAAAGTTGAAAGAGTTGACCTTTGTAGACTCTATCAACCCCCCCCGCCAATTTTGCGTCTAAACACCTGAAATTTTAGATGTAGGTTACCTGGACATGAGTAAAACATTTTATATATATATATATATATATATATATATATATATGTACATAAGTTTTGAAGAGTACATAGGGTCCGAGTAAAGCCGGGCTGAAGTGCAAGTGATATTACAAAAACAAATTATATGTATTTTAAAATCGGGAATTTCCAATCACTCTGTATAATCGATTATACTAAAAATAGTGTTGCCATAGAACTAAAAACAACTCCATTGGTTTAACGTCCATTTTACATGCTGGCATATATTGGACAACTTTTAGAAATTGACTTCCAAACTGACTTATCTCAGACCAAGTATTTATTTATCCTTCTTTCAAGTCCATCTTTATAAACCGCTCCCATATTTCCCTTGGCCTTCCCGTGTGCCGACCCAGCTAAATTAATTATCCTACATCTCCTAATCCAGGAACCCTCATCCATTCGTTCAATGCGGCCATACCATCAAAGTCTTCTTCATTAATCCAATGACCCTCGTCCATTCTTTAAATACGGCCATACTATCAAAATCTCCTTTTCTGCACGCAGGTCTTTACACGTTAGAACCCCAGTATACGGCATTAGAAAGTAGTAACAAAATACATACAGTATATAATACACATGTATATAATTAAATAACATTATAAATAACACCGTAAGGCGGGGTAAATACAGGAACTTGAGATCGAAAAAAACATCGTATTCCACATCGTAACCTGAAAAAAAAAAACATATCCTAGGGCCACCGTATCCCGGGATTCTACTTTACTGTCATCAGATCTGATCCAGTCCTTAAGATTTGCGTTACACATTTCTCTCCATGCAACGCATGTCTTCAACCCTCACTGATCAGATTCCACTTTCGTACATCATCACACTGCATACACATGCTAATAGACTCTTCTCTTGGTTCACCGTGGTAACGCTCTGTTAGTTAGTGATGGCAAAAGTTCCTTGAACTTACTCCACTTACACTTGATTCTGGCTTTCACACCAGAACCGGCTCCATCTTGTGCTCCAATAATATCACCAAGGTAACACATTTTCTGAACAATCTGAATAAGACATGCTCTCTCCATAAGTGAGTTATCATTCGTCCGTTTTATACTACTTGCACAAGCGCTGTTTTACAATTTGTCATTGTGCTAAGGGAGACAACTCTCTTTTACTAAGAGATTCGTTCATTTTTCTCATCTCATGATTTAGGACGCGACGATATTTTTTTTTATTAAATCAAAACATAAAAAAAAAGAAAACTGCAACGAAAATTATTTTTAATCTAACAAAGTTGATAACAGTAATTATACGAAATGTAGTCTGTACGCGACTATTAAGAGAAAACCAACGTTATTTTCATTAGATTAAAACATTTTAAAAAAGAAGCTGCAGCAACGTTTTTTTTTTTTTTTTTTTTTTAGATCAAAAGTAAATGTTATCATAAGGTTTTTTAAAAAATTAGTCTTTAACATTAAAAAATATAAAATAATGAAACTCTTTAATAAAAGAAGGATGGAGCTTTTAAAACTGCGGCGACTTTCTTTTTAATTTTTTTTCTTTACTGTAACAATATTAATAACACCAACATCAACTTTAACATAACAAAAAAATGAAAATGCCATAATAGTTGTAGACGAATTGTAAACGTAGCTGTAAAAAGTTTAATCCTTGTTTTATTAAAGAGTTTAATTCTTGTTATTTTTTTTTAAGTTAAAGACTAATTTTATAAAAACCTTACCATAACATTTACTTTTCGAATCAAGTGTCCTAAATTATGAGACGAAAAAAAAAAAAAAAAAAAAAAAAAATGACAGAATCTCTTAGTAAAAGAGAGTTGTCTCCCCCTGCACAATGAACGATTGTAAAACAGCGCCCTTGCACAACGGAGAAACCGTATAAAATAAGAGGAGGGAGGTCAAACAGCACAGAATGGTAGAAGGTTAGAAACAAAAACTCAGTAAAATGTGGATCTTTGATTGTTTTGTTTTACGGCATATCAACACTTTGCGGGATATTTAACGCCGAATCCAGTCATTTTGTCACACACACACACACACACACACACACACACACACACACACACACACACACACACACACAAAATATACGCTTAAAGTTCTTTATATCTTAAAATAAATATTCATGGTGTTTTGTTTGGTTGTTTCGTAGAGAAAAATTGGGGTTTGTATTACTGTACACATAGATTCGAAAAAGTTGTCAAAAAAACAAATATATAACAAATAAATGTTATCAAAGGAAAGATAAGTTACTTTTCTACCCAACTGGATATGTTTTTAGTGTTTATATTTAATGTAATATGTTTATTCAGCTCGAAAAGCATACAGTGTTTACCGACGTATTGGAAAATTCAAAATGGCGGAGACGGTACGTTTGGGAAAAGCAATTATAAATAAAAAACCAGTCAAAATACTGTTAAAAACCCGCCGAATATATGTCAGCCTATGTCACGGTAACATATATTGAACGGGTTTCTAACAGTATTTTGTCTGGTTTTTTATTTAAACTCATTTTCCCAAACTTACCGCCTTAAAAAGAGAGTCGGCTGCCATTAAAAATTTTCCATTACATCGGTAAACACTGTATGTTTTTCGAGCTGATTAAACATGTTACATTATCCAGTTAGGTAGAAAAGTAACTTATCTTGCCTTTGATAACATTTATTTGTTATATATTTGTTTTTTTGACAACTTTTTCGAATCTATGTGTACAGTAAAACAAACCCAAAAATTGTTTGGTTTGGTTTTTGGTTTTGCATAACAGGATTGAGTTTTGAAAAAGGACAAAACTATAGCATCAATGTTTGGTGTATTTTAGGTTAGTAAGCCGGTATCTTCAGACAGCCTGATCTGCTAGCACCATCATTTTATAGTAAAGCATTCATAAAGTTCGCCCGCCATGTTGTTGTTCATTTCTTGTGGCTAAAAATTTTACTCCGGAAAGACCAGTTTATCTCTCCAGAAGAATGTTAATTATAATGTGAAGACTTCAAGTTCACCGCTTGACCACTGGGAATAACAGGACGGCCTTTCCAGCAGATACGTCGTGTCGAATCCAGCCAAACTAGTCGACAATTGACATCTGAAAATAGGTCTAATTGGAACAATAATTTTTTTCAAACATAACTAAATACCAGAACTAATGAATATTTATGCGTTTATTTTGTGTTAGTAAATTATATCGTTGATTGATTCCACTTTTGACCAAGAATAGATATTTTATTTGTGAATCGCATCATTTTTTTTTTTTTAGAGGGAGGAGGGAATTATTGTTTGTGTATAGCTTAAAGAAAATAAATTTAAATAAGACAAAAAGCTTTAAGAAAATTACTAAAATGATAAAAAAAAATACCTTATTAAAGCAGAATATTTTTTTATTAAATATTATTACATTCTTTTTAGTTTCATTGCGAAGAAAAAAGCAAAGAAAACAAAAATAAAATAAAACGCAGTAAAAAAAAAAAAATGGAAACGAGGCGAATGGAAAATTGTTGAAATTATTATTTTTATTTTAAATAATCCTTCCAACCTCGTAACATATTTTTCTAATGTGATGTGACTAATCTGATATGGACTAATTCTACCAAATCTAGAGATCATCCCCTTGGGATTAAATCTTCCCAAAATAACAATTGCAATCATAATTCATTGAACGTTTAAGAATAAAAATGGCTGACAAAAAAAAACAAAAAACAAAAATGGGTGACCAAAATGAAATTTTTCATGAGACAAAAAGAACGTTTAGAACTATTCAAGTTTTGTTCATAATTTTGGGGTTTAAATGCTTGAAGAAATGAGCATTTCTTCTAAAAAATTTTTTTTAAGTCGGATTACAGGAATTATTTGAAGGTTGAGACAACCGTTTAAAAACGTTCGTGAAATTGTTCCAATGGAAAAAATAAAACAAATTTAAAAAAGTAAAAATGATGAAAATTAATGTCATGAATACAAAACATTAGAGAAACGCTTACTTGTATAGACGAGTGTTCCCGGAAGAGTACGAAGCTTTGTCGTTAATTTTCGGCAATTTGTATTTTATTCGAAAACAAGCGATAAATAAGACAAATAAGTACCAAATAGATTTGTGTGAATTAGTGCTTAAACTTTATTACATAATATCAATCCCACCCGTCTGTATGTATGTATGTATGTATGTATGTATGTATGTATGTATGCCTAAAACTTTCGACAGAGGCAACGGATTTTAACGAGATCAGTATTGTTTTGAAGCACGACCCTTCGGGCGACAAATATCGAAAAATTAGCTAAAAACATTAATTCCTTCACCCTCAGCTAGGCACTTTTCTACAAGGAGGGGTTCGCTTTTTTCGCCGATATTTTCGAATGTCATCCCTTCTTTTCGATTGTCCAGCCTTAATTAAACCTTCGCCACTTCCGGTTTGGCGATGGACGCAACGACAAAGACGTCACGTTTTTTTTTTTTTTAAGTTCTTTTCCTCCTTCGCGGTATGGGTTCGAGCCTGCCTACTTACTACCACTTTTTTTTTTTTTTTTGCTCAAGACACACCTCCAAACACCCGGGCTAGTTACATATAAAATAGACAAATAACAAATGTAAAGGCTTATATTTGAACATAGCACTGGTTATTGGTATAATCTTTACTATTACAAATTTCACAGGAAGGTACTTTATGTGCCTGGCAGCATTTTTAGATAGGTTTTATATCGGAATGTCTTCGATAAGTATCAATAATCGATAATCAATAATCGAAATAATCCGATGAAAGGAGGAACAGGCGATTTTGACTAAAGTTAACACCTTACACAGCCTAACATCGCAAGTACATTTGAGAAGTTTTATTACCACACAAGCCGAAAGGCCCAACATTTAAAATCAACAGTAAGTTCTTTGATATGATAGGGGTGCGGTCGAAATGAATGTTTCGCACCATGATAATGTACTTTTTTCATTTTGAACTTAAATTCAAGCCATTATCAACACGCATCAGAACAGTGTTCTGAAGGCGGACAATTCTGGAAAAGAAGCTTTGTTTATGGAATCTGTGTTTAGATTTAGGCACAGATAGAGAGTGGGGCAAATCGTATACAGTGGTTGTAGCTAATTGAGTATTTTTTATGAAAGTTTGGCAAGGGGGGGGGGGTGAAACATATATTGGAGTTCAGTCGAGCACTTGCTATGAAAATAACGATAGAGCAGAGACAGGCTCGCAACACTTTCAAAATCTGACTCGCTTTCTTTTATATAGACATAGATTTATAAATAGTAAACAATGGTGCGGGGTATATAGAGATTGCACGACTGAAGTTATGGATATGGTTTAACAAGTGAAAGTTTGTAGGCCTAAAAGTTGAAAATAGTTAAGTCTTCTCTACAGCCGACTCTCTCCTTCTCATACACACATACATTACTAGTTGTTCTTTACTCCATCCTCATGTCCATGGAAAATGCTCGACTGAGCTCCAATCCGTCTTCCCCACAATGTTTCCATCAAGAACTACCCCATAAGCATTTTCCTTCTTCGTTTGTATACAAAAAAAACAAAAAACAAAACAAAAACAAAAACAAATAGAAAACACCGCAGTTTCTATGAATGATGTTTCCTTTTAAGGACTTTTCATCCGTGGAACACATTTCTACGAGATTGATTCACTGCAGACTACAACACAGTAGTCTTCAAGTTCAATGTCAACAAACACTCGTCGAGATTAAATAATCAAATTTTGTCCATTCACCCATCTTTTTTTTTTCAATCTTCTCATTGTGTTGTTCATCACTCAGCTGGCGATAATTTAACCTTTATCCTTGCGTGACTTTTGGCCTTGATAAGTGAAGACTCATTAGTGCACATCTATCTATCTATATATATATATATGTGTGTGTGTGTGTGTGTGTGTGTGTGTGTGTGTGTGAGAATATTTCTCAACCGTTATGTTTACGAATGTTTGATCTGCAGACTTGGAAGTTGGTATATAGAGTATTCAGACATGAGGAAAACTTTTTAATCAGTTTTCATCTGAAAAAGAGGGCTGCCAAGGGGTCAAAATTTAAAAAATTGGTACGGGGGGGGCATTGGATTTTCATCTGTTTGTCAACTGCTTCCGTGCTTCATGAATACGAATGGGTGAATTGGCTCTCATGACAAATTTCTTATCTTAAGAATAAGTAGGTTTAAAAATACTTGATAAGTACCATGTCAAGCTGGCCTAATGGTTATCGTACTTGACTCACTTAAAAAAAACACAACACTCGCATGCACATGTCTCGTCTCAGTATTTCCGTTGTTTTTGTTGTTGTTTTTTACTGCATTTTTTAAAAGGAATTTAACGTTATGTTTAATACCTACAGAATTTCTGTTTATAATCAATAAGAATTTTGCATTAATTAAAATATAATTATGCGTATTTTACGACCGGGCAATGCCGGGTGGCCTGCTAGTATATATATATATATATATATATATATATATATATATATATATATATATATATAGGAGCAAACAGTTAATAAAGCATGTTAAAAAACACTTAGAAAGAGAGTTAAAAACATATTTAATCTGAAAAGGAAACACTTAATAAGTGGATAGTCCTTAATCCGCGGAGTTTCGAAGAAATACTTTCCTTCTCATCAGAGGGTAGGAATTAGCAAAATGCGGGGTCGGATTTTGCATACAAAAGTATTTGATGAAACAACAAGTAAGTCAAAGATCTTACTTGATAACAAAAAAGTGAAGCAGAGGGAATATGGTGAAGAAAAAGGTGATTACACGTGAATATATATATATATATATATATATATATATATATATATATATATATATACACACACACAGTTAGCAAACATACAGACAGGTTTTGTATTTTAGATAAGCCAATAAAAATTCATAGGCGGGAAGAGAATGATGATAAAATAAAAAAAAAGATTAATAAAAATCGACATTAAACGATAAAACGTTCCCCCCCCCCCCCTGTTCCTCTCTTTCTTCCCATCCAAATCACCCGTATCATATATAAAAAAAAAATCTTACCAGCGGATCCGTTGCAAGAATTACCCTGATTATCCTCCACCACACAAAAGATTAATTACATTTTTGACGGATCATGAGACGCGCCCATATCATCAGTTGAAAGTGAAACCGGCAGCCACCTCCTCCCAACTTTTTTGTTAGCTGCCTGCGTAATGCGATATCGTAGTGGGCGTGGAAACTACAGCTGACCGGGTACCAGCTATCCAATCAACTGCGACTCATTTTACCACCAACCATCTGTGTAGGGCGGAGCGTGAACCACGATATTTAAAACAATGGATTATAATTTAAAACACGAGAATTATAATGGCTTATTTTATGGGCAATGTTGTTGTTGTTGTTATTATTGTTATTATTATTATTTTTTATTTTTATTTTTTTTATTATTAATGTCTGTGTCTACAAAACAATTACGGATCAATTACAAATTTTTAGCCATCATGTCGCAAAACATTTTACTGGAAATCTCTTTTGGGGGATATAATTTGACTGACGCTGTTTCTATTTACCGGCGTTGCCAGGTAAAACACTTAAGAGTAGGCACGGCCAAAAAGGGAGGAGGGAGTAAGTTGTTTTTGACGGAGACTCTCTTTAAAAATCTCTTAAAACACTCTTATTTTCGGATTTTCCTTATAATTGAGCACTTTGCTGGATTTCTCCTCCCCCTCTCAAAAATAAACTAATTATATATATATATATATATATATATATATATATATATATATATATATTGTATTGGAATCGGGGAAAAAATTGGAATCGCCCCATCACTAATATATATATATATATATATATATATATATATATATATATATATTAGTGATGGGGCGATTCCAATTTTTTTCCCGATTCCAATACAATTACTGATTCCGTACAAAATTCCCGATTTCGATACAATTACCGATTCCGATTCTTTAGAAATCTCTAAATATTTAACTATATAGTTGTGTTTCTTCTCCAATCACCGTAGAAATACACATATTAAATGTGCAAATGTTTTCCTTTCACTGCTTCACTGGTGATTTCAAATCAATAAATATTTATTATTTCATCATTATTACCAGCAATGGGAGATTTAGCTTTAAACAAGCAATATCAAGTAAAAAAAGACAATTAAAAGAATCGTTTTGTCATCGGAAAATCAGTACATTCCGATGCTGATTCCGATACCGTCAAATATTCCGATTTTTCCGTTTCCCGATTCCGATTAATCGTCCCAACACTAATATATATATATATATATATATATATATATATATATATATATATATATATATATATATAACTACTTCATTTACTCACATAAAATTAATATACGAAAGTATAAATTTATGCGTAAACTTTAAGTATTTACTTCAAAAGTGCTCAATACGTAGGTAGAGCTAGTTAGTGAGTTATAAAATACATATGGCGATTAAGCTATACTGAATATTCCGCGTTTCATCCACTCTAGGACTCTTCAGGCTTATGCGCCTGAAGCCTGAAGAGTCCTAGAGTGGATGAAACACGGAATATTCAGTGTAGCTTAATCGCAATTAGTATTGAAAATGTATTCAAATTTTCAAAAACACTTATAAACCTATAAGGAAGGTATATAAAATTTTAATTATTCGACAAGAAATACAAATAAAACAAGAAAAACCCTTATTCCATGGAGTTTCGAAGAATGCAATTCTTCTCATCAGAGAAAAGAGGTTTGCAAAATATACAATAAACTACTTCATTTACTCACATGAAATTAATATACGAAAGTATAACTTTATGCGTAAACTTTAAGTATTTACTTCAAAAGTGCTCAATACGTAGCTAGAGCTAGTTAGTAAGTTATAAAATATATATGGCGATTAAGCTACACTGATTATTCCGCGTTTCATCCACTCTAGGACTCTTCAGGCTTATGCGCCTGAAGCCTGAAGAGTCCTAAAGTGTATGAAACACGGAATATTCATTAGTATTGAAAATGTATTCACATTTTCAAAAACACTTATAAACCTATAAGGAAGGTATATAAAATTTTAATTATTCGACAAGAAATACAAATAAAACAAGAAAACCCCTTATTCCATGGAGTTTCGAAGAATGCAATTCTTCTCATCAGAGGGAAGCGGTTTGCAAAATATACAATAAATTTTGCAGGTTAATGCATGAGAAGAAACAAATAATATGAAGTTTATCATATTTGAATAAAAAAAAATCATTGAACAGTTTGAAAGGATTCAAGGGGAAAAGCGAAAAAAGAAAGGGAGAAAAAGGATATGATAAAAATCCAATGGGAAAGATTGTAGTCGCGTAAATATTTCTATATTATTTAGCGAGATTTCAGGAAAACATCTTTGACGACGCTATCCATTGCGTCATTGAAATTCATTTTGATTGCTCGTCAAAATTCATTTTGAAAAATTTTTTCTAAACGAAGAAATTTTATCATAGAAATTATTTTCAACGAAGAACTCTTGTCATTTCTTTCTTTCCTTTTTTGAATCTAGGATATTCCGCCCAATCATGAACTGCTGGTATGGTACGGTGCTGCCCACCCAACCTATATGGGAATCCCAGGTGTATTTTCCTGCGAGGATTCCTTGAAACGAAATACATGGATTACAGGTAAATATAAGCGCGTTCACGTTACCTATTGTATAGGGTTCGCCATAAATAACTATATAAACTTAATGCTAACATAAATGTGAGAAGGAAGAAATATTCAACTTTAATATAGATTTTCACGGTATGAAACATGGTGTTTATTAAAACCTTTCCATGGAACTCAGTGCTTTGGCTGCACTTCTAAACGATAAAAATATATTGAATTTCAAGTGAAACAAATGGTACCTACGTAATTGTCAGGTCACAAGTAGTAACATATCCATAAATTACGAAAAACGATAAGGTAGTAAAATAATTATTAATGAAAAAAGAAATCTGTGAAAGGGCCGAAATCACTGTATTCGCTTACTAAAAAAAGGCTTATGTTGACAGGGGAGATAATTAAGTTTTGTTGCTTACGTCACGTGACAAACGTAATTCAAAATGTCGAGCAACATTTATTTCACATACAAGCTTTATCAAAAACAATTTTTCATTAATAATTATTTTTCTACATTATCGTTTTCCGTGGTTTTTGAACATCCTACTATTTGCGACTTGACAATTACTTAGGTACTATCAGCTAGAATCGAAACCAAAACATGTAACATTCCAGCCTTATTCGTTACCATCTGGGCTAAATTCATGCACATATAAATATTAAAAAAAAATAACGTTGTTAAAGGTATAAATGTATATTTGCGCATGCGTAAAAGTAATGCGGTTAGTCGACTTACGCACACCAGGCTCCAACTTTTTTTTTACAATTTTAGCCCCTTAGCAGCTATTTTTACCCGTTAAAAAACCAATTCTTATTCGTTCTATAGATTCGAATCACATATATATCAAGTTTCCATTATGAAGTTCAAAAGTTAACACAGAAGAACCTGTTCCGCACACAGACAAACAGACAAGGTTTATATATATATATATATATATATATATATATATATATATATATATATATATATATATATATAAGATTTGGAGAATTGGCTATGAGTTGAATAAATATTGAACTGGCCCTCTCGGTGGGGCATTAGAATACGCCGACTGCCCCCCTGCAGAGGTTAAAAGTCCCTCAATGGGGGTCGTGGATATGACCTTAAACTATATCCAGTGGTGAGGCCCCAGCTTGTGGACTTTGGGGAGTGTGGAGCCACCCTTTAATTACCATTGCTCCCAGGTCCACTCTGACCCGGAGTGGTAGTACCTGTTAGGGTCCCAACTGTGGGTTAAATAGAAACCGATGTGAAAACAACAAATATATTATATTAAAAAATTTTTTTCTTCAAAATCTTTGGATTCGGCATTAAATAATCCGAAAAGGGTTGATATGCCGTAAAACAAAAACAACCAACAACCAACTAAATATTGAACTGTTTGTTTTTGGATATGATGTTTGTATGTTTTTGGAGATGAGGATTGATAATTATTTTTCGTATTATTTTGATTGTTTGGATTATTGTTTTCATCTTGGTTGTTTTTTTCCCCCACAACGTTTCGGCCGATGTAACCTCCAACCGTCTTCAGGTGCATTCATACTGGATGTTATTGGTGAATGGTGAAAAATAGCGCCATGTCTATTTCTTTTTTTTTTTTTTTTAATAAACCCGGGTCCATTCCATTTTTTAAATATGATGTTTGTATATTTTTAGATGAGGATTGATTTTTTTGTATCATTTCGATTGTTTGAACTATTGTTCTCATCTTGTTTTTTTTTTTGTTAAATTGCATAATGACAGCTGTTTCTTTGTTGCCAGATTCAGCCCCAGTCAATAATAATCGAACGTTAAAGCCTCATCCGGTCCTGCCACAGACAACAGAAGCGCAACTACCTCAACTACCTCAACTGCCGAAACCGCAACAGCAACAAAGCTCACAGCAATCGACCACTAATAGGTCAAAGTCCCAGACAGGAACGACGACAACGACGGAATCTCAAATCGTCGGATCGCGACTGCACTGTGTCTTGTGTCGGCGAGGGTTCAATTCCCGCAGCAATCTGCGTTCACACATGAGAATCCACACGCTCGAAAAACCATTCATCTGCAAGTTTTGCAACCGAAGTTTTAGCCAATCGTCGACTTTGAGGAACCACATACGACTCCACACAGGTTGGTGTTCTTCACGAGATTTGAGCTGATTATTAGGTACGGGCCAAAATGGCGGAATAAAGATAGGGGGACATAGTTTTGAAACCAATTTATCATAATATTTTTTGTAGGTATCCGACTACTTTTCGATTGTTTTTGAAAGTTTAAGTCTAAAGTTAATTTCCAAAAGGAAAAAAATATTTGCACACTTGAAAAAAAAAAGTTATGAAAAATTTTTCCACCGCGAGCTAATTCAGCTTGATTTTGAAGTTAAATAAATTCATTGTAAAAATTCTTTGAAAGATAAATATTAGTTTTTCTGGGTCTATTTCAATGATAATTAGTAAAATAAAGTAAAGTACTAAGATATTGAATTAAAAAAAACCCACATCTTGTTAGTACAAAAAATGGCTTAATTAGCCCTCAAAAGCGAGAGATTCTCGCTTCGTTCAACTGAAAGAAAAGTCTTCGTCACATGAATTAGACGGAAGCCCAAAATCTTAGACAGTCGAAAGGTACTTAAAGGGAAATAGAGGTGCTGTTTTTTTTCTCCTAGTTGTGCATCCGCATATTCCTATCTTGAACGTTTGTTTAATTTTTACGATTTTTTAATTTAATCATTTTTCCATGTTCCTGCTTTCAAATTAAAAAAAAAAGTTTTATCATATAAAAATTATGTTACGCCGAAAGTTTCACATTCATGCAAGCAAAGGAAATGTTAGAATCGTACATATAAAAATTAGGCAAAACCTGTAATAAAAAAAAAGTAGAAATATTTTTTTTGCAATTATAATTTTTTGTATGAAAATATTAAATAAACAATGCTTAATTCAATGATAGTATCGGTAGTTCGAGAAATTCATTTTTCTTCGAGTTATATCGAATTCATTAATACGAACCTTAGGGTCTTTTTCGTAATATTCCTGTAAAAATTTAATAATTTTTTTAAAAAATTGTTATAATTAACGATGCTTTATTTTCATAAAAAATCAAAAATAAATTCATTCATTCTTTTTTTAATACTACTCTATTCCGTTTGCCTGCTTTCCAGCTGACTACAATCTGATTGTCTTCAAATCCAACGTAAACAAGTTCTTGTTGAATCGTCCCCCTAAGTAATCCAAGTTATAAAATTCCCACTAATGTTTACTACGCTAAAATCACAATGACTAATGTATACCCATTAACCCTTATCCTCGAGTGGCCTCTGGGCCTTGATAAGCGGTGAACCCCATATGAAAAAAAAAAAAAACATAACTTTAGTGAAAGTATTTTTTGTTAAAACAAAATAATACGTTTCCGTTAAGATTCAAATAAAAATAATGAATTAATTATATTCCGTGATCAATGTTTGATAAATACTGGAAAAATCATTAAAATTGGTTAATTTTCTGATTTTTGGTGAATTTTTTAAGTAAAGGGAGGAACCAAAATGTTTATACATTTTGAGCCTCGGCATTCATTTTGCACGTACATACTGATAACACTTTCAAATACTTGGTTGGAGGGGGGTGGGTGATATTTCTACTAAACTTTATTTGTAGTTGAGCTAATGCTCTCGTATTTTTTTAATTTTTTTTTTTATAACAAATCAACCCTTTTGGGTTATTTAATTCATAAACGTTCACGGCGAGAAGATGTGACACAAGGGTTGGAAAGTGGGATTTGAAGAGCCAGCACTCTCGTGCGCAAAAAATAAAAATGTCTAGGCAGCCTCGTCGGTATTCCCAAACGATTTGTAATAAACTAACCTCTTCTCAAATGGAGACCTCCCAGAACTGCAAACAATAAAGGCCAAGAGGAAAGAAGTCCTCTCAACAGTAATTGAAACCCTTTGGCGCTGAAAGAAATATCAGGGTTTCCCAAACTTCAGGACGCCATGGAGCCCCAGATCAGGGCAAAGGTTTTTCACGGAGAACAGTTTTCTATATTTTCACACATACACATTAACCTACAGTAAATAAAGAAGCATCTATATATTAATACGATATAACCTTTAACATACGTACGTACATGTGTCACGGTTTCCAGATAATAAATTATTCGATCGGGAGATCCTATTTATTAAAAAGGAGTATAC